>NC_137884.1:20203273-20411221 GCF_963924005.1 Protomyctophum bolini
CAACCAAAACAGACTGATGTTGATTGTACACATGTGACGATCGAGGGCAGAAATCTTGTGATCGAAAGGCAAGGAAATGGGTCAAATGGATAGAGATGTCCTACATGGTTCATTAGTTAGGCCTATGCTGCAACACAACTTACATCAGTGGGAGTCAAGTAAGGACAAGGGGTTTCACTCTGCATGTGCGCACAGAAAAAGAATACAAGCACAGCACAGTGAGCTTTCCATGGACACGTGCCCTATTCAAATTATTATCTTGTTCACCACTAGGTGTCTCCTGCCATGTGTCTATTTTAGCTGAAAGGGGATTTAAATGTATTGAGCAGTCAATCAAACGTCTACTCTAAACCATAACAAGAGCCTTGTTTACTTTGTTCCCACCCATTTTTCTTCCCAATCATTCATTACGGTCCATGAAATAATGTCAAAGCATAGTGCAATAATAACAGCATGCATTGTACATATAATAACTGGTTTCAATAAACAATAGACGTATTGCCTTAAATAGCTCACACATACTGACCGAATAAATGACAGGTCTTGACTAATATAACGTCATATAACTTCATTTAAAAAACAGTGGGGAAAAACAGCAGTGCACTTTCCTTTGCCTTGAATAACCTGCTATGACCAAAAACTTGAAGCGGCACACATTGTGACCGACCGAACCGTCTCTAATCAATTAGACCAGTGAGTCAAAGACCAAAATGCTCAGAACTAAAACGCCACGGGGATCAATAAAACGAACCAACCAACACGCATGTATTTCCGGCCAGGAGTCACACTGGCTTTCCTTTGATCACCAACACTAGTGTCTGAGACTGACTGACTGACACAGCTCAACAAATCCACGATAGATCCGCATATTTCTCGCTAAAACCTACCCGCATACAGCTCTATTAAGATCGATTATCAACACATCAAGTGTGTAGACCGACAAGACAAATGATCCACACCAACCGCATAA
The DNA here is from genome assembly GCF_963924005.1 of Protomyctophum bolini. Taxonomy (NCBI): domain Eukaryota; kingdom Metazoa; phylum Chordata; class Actinopteri; order Myctophiformes; family Myctophidae; genus Protomyctophum; species Protomyctophum bolini. Next base: position 20,204,244 of record NC_137884.1, read on the forward strand.
AGAAATGTATGTACGGCAGCGTTATTAAATCACTTTATGTTTTTGGGTAAGTCGTGTCAATAGAGGGTTTAAAGCCCCCGTCGCCCACCACCACTAGCCCCGTTAGCGAGCTAAGTTAGCTAGCCAGTCCGACAATCGTCGGCCTTTTTTTGTTGACTAACCGCCTCTGTTTTTCCTCGCCGAACGGCTGACACACACGAGGGAGAGCCTCCTCTACGTACCTGCCGTGGAACCAGTCTTTACAGATGTCGCATTCGATCATAAACCGGCTCACGTCGTAGGGCTGCCGGCAGACACAGTACAGCGGGGCCGCCGCCATCTTCCTCTTACTGTGTCTGTCCCCCGAAACCAAACAACGCAGGAATGAAGCGGGGCGGGGATTTAACTCAACGACACGGAAAGGGCCGAGGAGAGGCCGAGCGCGTCATGCCGAGCCGAGCGTGCACGAACAGGCAATCAGGCATGGTGGCAGAACCCCATAACACCCCAGGGAGGGAGCCAGACACGGATACTCCCGTTGCAGTTAGTTAACTTGTCAGACTCAGGAGCCAGTTATTGCACCGTGACCTAGGCTCACACATAAGTTAAAACTTAGCATAACGGTATAGTTAAATGGCTTGTCTAGACAAAGCTGGCTATACGTTTGCATGTGTAATAGTGTGAGGTGAGGAGGTGTGTATGTGTAATGGTGTGAGGTGAGGAGGTGTGTATGTGTAATAGACTATTACACATACACACCTCACACTATTACTAATAGTGTGAGGTGTGTATGTGTAATAGTGTGAGGTGAGGTGTGTAATAGTGTGAGAGGTGTCGCAACTGGATCCAGGCATAAGTTATTATAGGCGTCCATCCAGTAATTTCTCTGACACCATGTATTTGTAGGCTACGTCATTAATAGTTCTGATGAATTTAATATGAAGGACCTTGATTGATTGATTATTGTATTCATTTCACAGTCAATACAAAAACTGGAGGATGAAACCAGAAAAGTACTAAAAGACTTGATTACATCGTGGGTCCTCCATTTTTAATTCATCAGAACATTTAAAGACGTAGGCTACAGATATAGGCCTACAGGAAATAATCATATAGTTAAAGAAAGTAAAAAAGGGGGAAAACGTACAGTATGAAAAAGGGGGGGCTCTAAGATTTACAGAGTCAAAATCTTAGCCTACTTTCCTCAAAGTTCAATGTTTGTTTTAAAAACGCCATTGACAAAGAGAATTGTCATTTTGTTTTGTCTCAATGTTTGTTTTACATCATCATATTGTAAGATGATAAGAGCGCCCCTCACTTCACACGGCTGTGATTTTCTTATATATATCATTTTTATCCGGACATAGCACGTGGAAGGAATTTCGACCAGTTCCTTTCCCCTCCATCAGGCACTCAGGCTGTCCAGGGGGAGGTAGTATATTAGAGACCAGGATTACTGCATGTTTTTTGTGAGGTTACCTACCCTATAGGGGACACGGGGAGAACATGATGCAGGCCTACACCATTGAACCAAATTCTACACATACTGTACATAGGCAGGACTTCATTTTATAGTAGGCTAGTATAGGTCAGGGGATCTTAGTACCAGTTAGGTTAATAGGCTACTGTAACTGCACTGCTTCGGAAGTAATCAAAATACAAATCAAAACACAACAAACCAACAACCCCCCCCCCCCCCCTTATGTCTGACATCCCCTACGTGCATGTGTGCTGAATAGCAATGGGTCCGACCCACAGCTTGATCTGTGAGCTGACAGCACCCATCCCCCCACCGCATAGTCAAGCAGGCTTGGTGCATGTAAGGAGTCAAGATCAGTCCTTAGAAATAGGCTAACAGTGCATTCGTCTGAAGATCCTTTCTTAATTAATTGATTAACTAATCAATTATACACATATCCTTCATCATTCATGTGTTAATGTATTGCAACAATTAAGGACAAACATCTATACGCACACACATAGTAGCTCATATATATCCATCTCTTTAGTATGTTTGTAAGTATAGATTAGATCATTATTCACCACCCTAGGTTTAGTTAATTCCAGTGATTGAGTGCAAATAGGAGACTGTTGAACTCTATTCCTGGTCTGCAAGAAATGCAATGGTGACAAGAATGTGACAAGAATTAGTGTCTCTTCAGAGACATGCACTGATTGTTATGTTATGTTAATGTAGCCTAAATGTCCATGGCCACTGGAATTTCATTTTGGATCAATACCAATTATACCTAATAATAAAGAGTCTGTCTGATCTGTCTGTCTATCATGAAGTGCCTTGTGCCTTGTTTTTATTTCCTTGGTAGTCAGTGTGCCATATCAACATAAATTGAAGTATGACAATATATATTATAACAGATTTTGAACACTTTTTTTCAGGACATCAGGAAATTGTAATTACCACCATAGAGCAATAACCCACCCCCAGGCCCCCCAGACTCCCTCCCCAGTCAGAGTTCAGAGTTTGAATGAATGGAGGAGTGCAGGCTGTAATTTGCCTACAGATGTGACTAAATAGTTTCAATATTCTATTCTAAAAGAAAATTCTCCTCTCTCACGCCTAATATTCCAGTCTGCCAGTGATCACAATCCCCAGGCTGTTCTAATGTTGGCACCCTGCCTAGAGGGTTGCCTATATCCCTAGCTGCACTCAATAAAATAATCATGCTTTGTAGGCACTGGGGCGCTGACAAAGAATATTATTATTATTATTATTATATTTTCAGGGTTATAGCTCCCCCTAGCGAGTAAACAGGTTAATTGCAACATAATGTATTGGGAGTTCACCTATGGGTGCCTACACAGTAGTACAGGCATCGTATGTGACGTTTAGAAAGAAACGACCACAACAAGGAAGAGAATATAGCATCCGTCTTCTGCTAAGTATCATGCAAGCAACAGAAGCAACTTGCGTATCTTATGGTACGGCAGAGTTCCTATGAACAACCAAGTAGAATGAATTTCTAGACGGGGACGAAGGTAAGAGTGAATAAGTCTATAGTGGGCCAAATGATGTGTTGGTGGTGGTCGCAACAGCATTTAGCCACAGACTCAAGTTAGCCTATTCAGTTAGATTTTCAGGTTATCAAATATATATTAGCATTTTGTTTACATTCTTATAGAACTGTGATACAATAAAATGCATGTATTATGTAAGTGATCTATACTGTATCAATTCGATTCAATTCAATATGGAGCTTTTATTGGCATGATAAAACGTACGTTTACAAGTGTCAAAATATAATCAAAACAGTTAAAAATGGGGAAAGTATATGCTGGAGGAGGTACATCATTGTTTAAACAGAGATAAGGTTCTTTACATAGGTTGTGCATTACATTCACCCATTCATACACCGATGGTGGAGGTGAGGAAACCATGCAAGGCACCAGCCTGCACATCTGGAGCAATTAAGGGGTTACAGAGTCTAATTAATGAACTCTGGGGGAGCCTGCGATCAAACTACCCCTGAGCCACTGTATGTCACATTGTTATATATATTGTTATATACATGTTATAGGCTACAGGCTAAAAAAATAACTCTTCTTTTTAAACAAATAGCAGCAATCTTTTGGAGTCACTTTTGTATCTTTTGTATCATAGAGGTGCATGAGAACATGGCGATGAGACGTCTATCCAAGAAGAAAGCCTTGAGCCTGGTGAAGGAACTAGATGCCTTCCCCAAGGTGCCAGAGAGCTATGTGGAGACCTCGGCTTCAGGAGGAACAGGTGAGTCTGTTCCATACTAATTTCTTACCCATTACTGTAACTGTACTCCTCCTGCATGGTTTGAATATTATCCCATTTTGGACTGGGAACCACTTTTGGTGTTTGAAGCATCGTTATGCTTTAGCTGTTGAAAAATAGCAGATCTACAAGCTCATAGCACGCCACCGAGTGCAGCGCTATGAACTTGTAGGTCTGCTATTTTTGAAAAGGCGTGAAAATGTGGCGCAAATCTTTGAATATATATTCTTTCAGAGCGAACGTTTTTAACTCAAATCTTTGCTTCTGTGGGGGTCACTGGAACAACATATTTGAAGTTGGGGGTCGGCGGCCAATTACATATATTTTTGGGCGTCCTTGACATGAAAATGTTTGAGAACGACTGACATAGAAACATTTGGGTTATACTCCTCAGTTGATGCCTTTTTATCCTCCCCGTCTCTCGTCCACAGTGTCATTAATAGCATTTGGCGCCATGGCCATTCTAGCTATCTTAGAGTTCTTCGTCTATCGCGACACCTGGATGAAATATGAATACGAAGTCGACAAGGATTATTCCAGGTGAGGTATGCCTATGTTGCTGTTCACAACTACACAAATACCAAACAAGTCGCCCAACTTTACCAACTCGCCCCGGGCGTATACAGCCGGTGGAACTGCTCAGCCTGGTATTCCTAAAGTAACTTAAGTAAATTATGCATGCTTAAACGGTTAAATCTAACCTTATTCCTATAACATCAGTGAAACTATATGCCTAAACCTAACCCTTGCCCGTCGGACAAGTACAGGTCATGTTCTACTTGCCCTAAGGTCATGCCCACTTGCCCGAAAAGTAAAGCGTCCATTATAAAACGATAGGTACAATTTTAATTACCGTTTAATTTAGCACTCATTTTCCATTGGTTGGGTTGGATTGTGTGATAAAAAATGTCATACCTCAATTTTATGCCAAATACCTACATAGTTATGAATATGACTATGGGTTCACACTTGTTATTTCATATTGTTAAGTGTAGCACTGGTAAACCTATTTTACTTTCCAAAGACCAGCAGACAGAGAGCTCTGGCCACGTTCAGGTGTTTCGACAGATATCCTGTGTGGTGTTTATAGACGGTTGTGTCCACTCTCAAACCAACACTTGCCCGGACGGTCAACCTGATAGAAAACTCCACCTGCCCGGAAGTTTTATTTACCCGCCAGGGGCAGGTGGGAAACCTTAGTGTCAACGGCTGCTCAGTGGAAAAAAAAGGAATAATACAAGAACCGCCACACCGAACGGTGGGCGTGAGGTGACGTCGAGGGCGAGATGGATTATGGGCGACGGTATCCGATACCAATTACACAAAGCACTTTTCTGTAAATAAGTGTGTGTGACTTTTTTGTGTGCCCATAATAATGGTGGCTGATCACGACAGTAGAGTCCAATAACGCTCTCTCTTTCGCCACTATACAGCAAATTGAGGATAAACGTTGATATTACCGTCGCCATGAAGTGCCAGCGTAAGTGTTAGCTCTTCTTTATCTGTATTTAATCTTAGAATTTTTGAGAGGATGTATAATGACATTGTAATGACATGAATGCATGCATTTTCCGTGGTTTCAGATGTTGGAGCAGACATCTTGGACCTGGCTGAGACCATGATCACGTCCGATGGCCTGTACTATGAGCCGGTGTGTGGAGCGCATCTTACAAAACCCCAGACCAGTTTTGATCCTATGAGCGATTTCTTTGCCCAATTATCTTTTCATATTATTACAACGCATTGTGATATCATGCCACACAATTAACATAAAATACCATTTGGGTCATTATCCAGTAATTTTATTGGGGCCATAATTGTTTTTTGGTTGTTCTTTGTTCAGGTTATCTTCGATCTGACACCACAACAGAGACTGTGGCACAGGTAAGCTTAAATGGCATAACTCGGGTATCTAAAGAATATATATATATACTGATTATTATAAATGATAAATGGTGCATTTATATAGCGCCTTTATCCAAGGTGTTTTACAGAGATTGTGCATTCACCCATTCACACACACGTTCACACACCGATGCCCGAAGGAAACCATGCAAGGCACCAACCTGCACATCGGGTTCAGAGTCTTGCTCAAGGACACTTCGACACTAACTCTGGGGGAACCCGGGTTCGAACTGGGAACCTTGCGGTTCCCATCCGGTCACTCTACCCCTGAGCCCTGCCGATTATTATATTACTTGGAATCTAGAACACTCAAGCTCCTAGGGTGTGGACCTCTGGCTTAACCAATTTGGACCTGGGAAGGATTCTGTCTAAATCCTGACAGTTTTCTGAAAAAGCTATGTTTCTATGTCAGTCTTTCTTCGATTTTTCAAAAATAGCAGCGCTACGAGGATAACCACATTACAGTTGTAGTTTGTGCACACACACACACACACACACACACACACACACACACACACACACACACACACACACACACACACACACACACACACACACACACACACACACACACACACACACACACACACACACACACACACACACATACACACACAGTGAACTGGTCTGGTCCGTCTAATCTTTTAGAGTTGTAAAGCTGTTATTCGTTTGTTGTCCAGAACGTTGGACCTCATACAGAACAGGCTGAGAGAGGAACATGCCCTCCAAGAGGTCCTCTACAAAACCATCCTCAAGGGACGTCCCACTGCGGGCCCCCCACGGTTCGTTTTAACTACTCACTTAAGTAAAACTCACATGTTTTATTTAAGTAAAAGTATCAATACTGCGGAATTCAAAATGTACAATTATGATTAGAAGTACAAAGGTATTGGCATCAAGTACCAAAAGTAGCAAGTACTCATTATGCAGAATGTCCCAGTTCACAAGTTTTCAAAAGTACAATATCTGCCTCTGAGATGTAGTCTAAGTATTGTAAATTGTAAATTCTCAAGTAAATTAGAAATACCTCAATATTGTACTTAAATACAGTACTTAAGTAAACCTACTTAGTTACTTTACACCACTGTGTTTTATTCATTATGCACCTGATGGTGATAATTATGTAACCCACAGTAAAATTGTTATGTTAATTTAACGCTGAAAGTAAAGAAATGTAACCAAATTGAACCCGGCCGGATGGATCCATTGGTTACATTTGTGCACTCACAGTTGTTAAACATGACTTAAGAGAAATAATGTAAGAATTAAGTGAACACTAATAATTCGACTGTGTGTATTGGATAGTAAACTAGTTGTCAATATAGGAGGACGCATTAATACTAATGTGTGTGTGTGCGTGTGTGTGTGTGTGTGTGTGTGTGTGCGTGTGCGCGCGCAGGGAGGGCACGTATCAGGGGCCGCTCCGTGCTTGCAGGATACACGGACACATCTATGTCAACAAGGTTGCAGGAAACTTCCACATCACTGTGGGGAAGTAAGACAAGACACCTTTAAAATAACATTAAATAAATGAACACGTGTGTTATATGCATGCTTTATGCTCCATAATTAAACCGATATTAACGGTAAACGTTTGTTCTCTCTCACAGGCCTATCCATCATCCTCGGGGCCATGCGCACATTGCAGCTTTTGTAAGCCATGAGAGTATGTATATATATGTATATTTTTTTTTATCCCATTTTGACCTGAGATCAGATTCAAAAAATGTCTTCTACGTCCTGACAGTTTTCTGAAAAAGCTATGTTTCTATGTCAGTTTTTAAAAACTACAAGCTCGTAGCGCGCCACGGAGTGGCGCGCTATGAGCTTGTAGATCTGCTATTTTTGAGTGGTGCAACCACTCCAAGGAACAGCAATGTCCGTGTTGTTCACCTATGTGCTATGAGCACGAGTATGACTATTAGTACCAGTAGGGGCGCTGTTGTGCCAAACAGAGAGAGATAGTGCTGTACTGTTGCCTGCTAATGAGATAGAGAGAGAGAGAGAGAGAGGGGAGTTGCACCACTCAGTTCACACGGGTGTGATTTTCAATAGCTAAAGCTTTTGACGAAATGACACCACCGGTCATGGAACTCTGACTGATCTGGCTTACCGTTACATTACAGCGTACAACTTCTCCCATCGAATAGACCATCTGTCTTTCGGAGAGAAGGTTCCAGGCATCATCAATCCTCTGGACGGCACAGAGAAAGTCACCGATAACAGTAAGTCATTGCTCTTCTCCCACCAGACACTGACACGCTATAGAGAAAAAAACATGACAAATTGGTGACCTGTCGCAGAACGTTTAGGAAGTGTTTTAGCCTTCTGCAAAGGCATTTCATAATTGTTTTGAGTACAAAGAGTACGGTAACTCGACTACTTAGTACTTACTTAAAAAGTGAATTTGGACTACAATGCGAGCGTTGTTTTGGAGTCTGTGAACAGACTTTGAGAGTTTTGCGGTTGTTAATCTTGGCCTCCATGTTACTTCAATTCATCAAGTGTTTCTCTTATTTGGATTCATTAAAAAATGATTCTTGTATTATTTTACAAAACTACTTCGTCCTGATCTGTGCCTCAATAATGCTGCTTCATTCATCAAGTCGCTAATTCTGTGCATTTGAAATTATTGTGTAACAAATTGAAGTATAGGGATAAATATGCATACATTATGCTATACAATACACTGTAAAATGCTGGATGTCACAGGTCTTTAGTTAATATGTACACAAATTATTTACCCCTGTCCTTTCATTATTGCTTCATTATTGGTATATTGTATTGCACTGTATTGTATTTTTTTCTCTGACATGTGAAGCACTTTGGTACGATGAGAGTCGTTTTTAAATGTGCCAACACATACAATTGATTTGATTTCAAATACTAGGGAAAAGGGGGGAAAAGTGAACATACTGTATTTACAGTCCTTCCCTGCTTTGTGTCGCTACTCCAGATAACCAGATGTTCCAGTATTTCATCACAGTAGTTCCCACAAAACTGCACACATACAAGATCTCTGCCGACACACACCAGTATGCCGTCACTGAACGGGTCAGTACTAGTATGAGTGACGGAGTGGATGAAAGAGTGCAGGACTTTCGGCCATCTCGTTTGAGAACGACACTGAAAGCATATCTAACGACTATAATGTACTGTAGCTTTGCCGCATGTCGGTGTCGCTCAGTTTTCTGTTTTTCGGCGAATGACGTATGAAAATGTAATGCACTTTCTGTGGTTGTAAGGAGCGGGTCATTGACCACGCGGCGGGCAGCCATGGCGTCTCTGGAATCTTCGTTAAGTACGACACCAGCTCTCTGATGGTGACGGTCAGCGAGCAGCACATGCCTCTGTGGAAGTTCCTGGTGCGACTGTGTGGCATTGTCGGCGGCATATTCACCACGACCGGTGAGTTTAACGCTGTCGTATGAAGAGCTTGAATAACGCTTGTACAGGCAAAGTTTGTAGAGAAGAGGCCTTGTGCACACCGTCTATACAAAGGCTCTGTACAGGCAAAGTGAACGGCAAAATAAGATAATTTCTCTTATTCTCTCTCCAAAGGCATGCTGCATGGCTTCGTGGGCTTTTGTTTTGACGTCGTCTGCTGTCGCTTCAATCTGGGAGCATATAGGCCAGGAGAGGTAAGCTATTATTATAAGCCAGTGAGCAATACCTTTCATATTGTACAGTATTTTAATGTGCACCGAAGCATAAATGAGAATTTAGAACAGAAGAACTCGGCATTAATGACCTGAACGCAATCATTTCAGATTCATAAACTCTCTCATATTAGTGAGACTAGAATTTCGCCCCCCTTCGGGGGGCTCATCCCAGTGTCGTTGCAGCGCAATATGGGAAGAAGGAAATTGCGGGAGTTGACAGACTCCACTTCATGTTTCAGCTGTGTTTTTAAACTCAGTAGTGTGCCCTGCACACAGCGCACACTCGCAATTGCAGCTGGAGGGCGACGCGACACACACATATATTCCCTTTTTTTTTTTACACAAACAAAACATTCTGCCTTATTTCCCACGCCCTGCATAAAAAGTCTGCCAAAGCAAAAGTACCTTTCCTAAAACATAATTCCAGTTTTTCATAGTCCTCCAACCAGAAAAAGTCTGCACAGATGGTTGTCATTTTACAAAATAATACATGTGTTAATGCTTCATATAATGGGCAGTAAAACAAAAGATGATAGATTGAACAGGCAACTAATGTAGTGATTGATTAATTGAATGGGCCTGAATAGATCTGTGTAGGCTGCAACAATTGGCGTGCTTTGTGTAAATGGCCGTCGTGAGGTTCACTGTTCCTTTTTAGATGGACATTCCACAGCGCCATGGGGGAGGGTGGAGGGGCACACACACACACACACACACTGGGGCCAGCGTGTAGGCATAGTCTACTGTAGTAAATATAGGCGACTAATAATGTGCATGGAATGGATAGTGCATGAGTGTGCAGGTTCAGCGCACACGCGCAATTGCGATGTATGGATAAATGAAATGATTAAGCAGGCAACATTGAGAAGCATGCAACATGCTCGCACACGCGCAATTGCGATGTATGGATAAATGAAATGATTAAGCACGCAACATTGAGAAGCATGCAACATGCTGTGTGATTACCTGTTTCGGTTCGCGACACACACACAGGGCGATGTATGGATAAATCAAACGAACGATTAAGCAAGCAACATTGAGAAGGATGCAACATGCTGTGTGATTTACCTGTTTGGGTTTGTTTTGCGCGACTGGCTCGCAAATGTTTGGAGGCACGTGTGTATTGAGAAAGTGCGCTGCGTTTTCTTCGTGGCATATTGTGTTTTTGGGGGGGTGATGGCAGAGTATATTTTGTTGGTGGAGTGAGTAGCCTACAGTGCAGTCAGAGAGTAGTTCACAGGTCACACACAGGAGCAGTGAAAGGGGGAGGGGACTTGGGATGGCAGTGTAGAGTAGGCACGACATTGAGGGGATAGAAACCATCCCGGTCGCGTGGTTCATCTAACGCGTGTGTCACTGTGAAGGACTGGCCCCATGAAGTGAACGTAGTTGGCGTAGTAGACGCCAACATGATGATTTTGACGTAGGCTGTTGAGGTTGAGCAAGAATAGAGTGTTTCAGAAAAGTAATATTTAAACAGTAAATAAGACATTTTTGGCGAATGCAATGTAGTCTATATGTTTTGTGGGAGTGTGAAGGTTTTATTTTGCATAGAGAGATGTGTGGTGGAAGTGTGGTTTGGTCGGAGATAGAGCACGAATGAACGGCCATGTGCTCATGTACCCCCTGTCTATTAGGTCAGAAAAGTAATATTTAAACAGTAAATAAGACATTTTTGGCGAATGCAATGTAGTCTATATGTTTTGTGGGAGTGTGCAGGTTTTATTTTGCATAGAGAGATGTGTGGTGGAAGTGTGGTTTGGTCGGAGATAGAGCACGAATGAACGGCCATGTGCTCATGTACCCCCTGTCTATTAGGGTAGCAGGATGACATTGGTGTTGTTGGTCTCTTCTTTGCTTCCAGGTTTCACAGCCAGAAGAACCCCAGATGAACAATCACTGCACGACTCCTTTGATGGCTGACAACCTTGTGCCTCAGGAGGACTAGCCTTTTTAACACTGTTTATTCTGTCCTGAGCCATCAAAGCACATGATTTAAGTCCGACTGACTCTACCGTCATTTTCTATTCCAGTGGATGAAACGGCAACTATTCAATTATTCCATCAATGTATGCAATGAATGTAGTCTGCCAGCTTATTGTTTTTTTATTTATGACGTCAAAAACAATACAATTAGGGATACTGGCATTATGAATGAATATGCCCTACCCGTGTTATGAAAAGTATTCTGGACAGCTTTCCAAGATACCAACTTCTCTGTATGTTTGGTACAGATGTTTTGTTAACTATAATAGTAAAGCAGTCTCACGGTATAATTCATTGTTGTAAATTATGGAAATCATTCATGCTGATTATCCATCTCTGGTGCTGTAACTGTTGAGCTATTGTACTGTAATATGCATATGGACAGACGTAGCATTGTGTGTGTGTGTGTGTGTGTCCACTCCACAGTAACTAATTACTTTACACGTGTAACGTGTCTATTTATTATCATTATTATTTATTAATTATTATTAGATATGTTGATAGCCTTGAGATGGGGTTTCTGTTTCTTTTGTTGTAGGTATTGAAAGTTGAATGTTTGGTTATTGTTCAGTTACCCATTTATATTATAGTTTTAATGGCAACAGATAAAAATGTGGAATCAATGGAATTACAAGAACATATAGATACCCTCCCAAAACAACAACAATCTTGTACGAACTTATACACTGTGCAACTTTAATCATCTACCCTGAATTTTGACATTTTGACCATTGAGCTAAAGGAGCTGGCCTGCTTGCTTGGGGGATAAAAAACAACCCTGATTTTATATATATATATATATATATATATATATATATATATATATATATATATATATAGTATTAAGTTACAGAGACGTCAGCTGTAAGTGCTTGAGGGTGAGAGGCTGCAAGGGCTCCACATTGTTGTGAAAGAAATGGGACAGCACTTTGAAGATGCATGAGTCCATGACACTTTGCATCACTTTATAAAACCTGTCCTTATTCACAGCCAGTGCCTACACCTACATGCTTGGCCTATTTATACATGTCTATCATGTCTATTTTAGTATTTAAGCTGATAGTTTCATAAATACACTTTCCTGTGTGATATGGGTTGTAATATTCATATATAATAATATTCATTATACATTTCATTTCCATATTCTTTTACTTTGCTCATTAGTCATTTCTCATCATGTTTCCCTTATTATTATTATTGTTATTAAATATATAGCCTATATCCTTCCATTCCGTCTCCTTTTGAGAACAGTGAGAAAGCACTATTGTGTTTGTTGACATTCTAATCGCGATACATAACTAATTTGCATATTTAAATGATTGATGTTTGGAGGATCCCCCTCATTCCCCTGGTAACGCTATGAACTGTGGGTAATTTCTTTGCTAAAGTCAGCCCAAAGTCAGCATCGATGCTGACTTTGGCAAAGGGCACATAAAGGGGCGGGGCTGAGCCCTCACTGACTTACCGATTTAAAATGGGACATCCCTCAAGCCCTCGCAGACTTCACATGAACGCGCAGCTAAGTCAGTGAGGGCTCATTGAGTCAGCAAGGGAGTGGATTGGGATTGGGCCTCAGACTCGGTTGGAAATCCAACCGACGAATCAGCGTACTTCGGCTCTGGGTGGTGGTGAATGGTGATGTCCTGAATGGAAAAAGATATAGGCAGCTACAAGCTTACAAGTTACAACGCTTTCTTCGTTATTGTCGATCTATTTTCTGTGAGCGTTTTCCCCAGAATACGAATGCTGGGCTTTAAGTGGTTCACTCACCTCAGGCGCCCCATCACAATCATCACTTTGCCCTCTTCTTGTTTTAATGAAGTTGCATTTGGGCAAAACATCCCAAGTTGTTTGAGTGATGGTAAAATCTTCTCTCTAGTCTGGAGGAGGGCGGCAGTATGTTCATTAATGCAAATTGGAGGGCGCCTTGGGCAAATCTTAGATCAAGTAGTATGCTACTTGCCTGATGTCAGACAGACTCCATTTAGTCTGAGTCCATTTCCAAATCCAATCAGTTATTCAGTGGAGTGGGAGGGTTCCGTTCAAAGGAAAAATCATGTGAAAATAGTACTCGATTCTGTCCTCTTGACTCCTCTAGATGGCAGCAATGACTCGCGTCAAGAAGAGCACACAAGTGATGTTGGGTAGCAGGCAGCCTAGCATCTTTATCAACAGATATTACTAAACTAAGCTGGTATGCAATATTCTAAACCAGTGGTCCTTGAGGGAGTTCCAGGGGGTCCCCAGCTAAATGATAGTTAGGAATCAAATGGATTCCCTTATGGTTCTGTAACTCAGAGAGTGTACAAATGGACCCGTTAGGGTCCATTTGTAAACTCTTTGGTTCCATTTGTAGGCTACACGCTCAGAGTAAATTAATTTACATGTCTCAAGATTTGCCATTGACAGACAATGAAAGGGGAATTCAATATTTCAATTCAATATTTGCCATTGACAATGAACGGAGAAATGACGTCAGAATTCTGCTAAATATGACGTAAATTAAACATCAAAACATTAAACGCCATTGACATTGAAGGGGACATTTACGTCATATGTAAACGAGCAAATCAGCTAACCAATCACAGGCAACAGGCATTCTGATTGGCCAGTATGAGATACTGCATGATGATAAGAGCTGATAATTCCGCTAAATATAACGTGAAAATCAGTTAACCAATCTCAGGCAACAGGCATTCAGATATGAGATGATCCATGATGATGTGCGATGTGCTGATAACTCTAAATAAATCGCTAAATCGTAAATTAAACAACAAAACATTAAACGCCATTGACATTGAAGGGAAAACTTACGATTATGTAAACAAGCAAATCGGCTAACCAATCACATGTTGGTGGGAGCGCTTGGCCAATAAGGGACCACCTTATGTAGCAATGTCAAATGTCCGCTAACTTAAATTGGTGTACGATGACAAGAGCGCCCCTCGTTTCACACAGGTGTGATTTATTTTAGAGACAACATGTAGTCTAGGAAGGAAATGAGACCAGTGCCTGTGACATCACTGGCACTTTTAAATACTAAAATATCTAAAAACGCGTATTACATGAAAGTGTTTATCGACCAAACATCATTAAAATAAGATTGCAAAAGGGGTTGAAGGGTTTCTTATCTTAACTCCCATTTGTACATTCTACTGCCCACAATGTGGACAATGTACCACCAGCGAATAAAGAACATGAAAAGGTTCTGTATCAACCGGAAATAAAACATTTTTTTTATTGATAATTTGTGTATATGAAGTTATATAACAACAGTCAGAAAACTCCACAGAGTGAATCACTACACAAAGTGAAACCAAAACTGTAAAACACCTCGTCAAAAATGAAGGTATACACAGCAAATATATCTGTCAGCAGCTCGCCGTCACACGCGAGCAATATGGCAGGAAAAAACACCCCAAACAGTTCTACGAGATTACAGAGAAAATGTCCACACACAGAAATACTCAAGCAGGCGCAGTTGATATACACAAAGGCAACTAGGATCTTTCTACAGCATCAGATTCTAATAACTTTACACGGCTTTGTCTTAAAAGATTAAGGCTAATCTATACAAGTGCTTTGTCGTATGACAAAAAAACGTGTCAACACTTTTGTTCAGTTGAAAATACAGTTTTTGTCGCATGACAAAGTTGTTCCATGAAGTATAAACTAGCCGCTTTAGTGAGGCTTTTTGTTGGTGTCATTTGAGGGGATCTTAACTTCCTTATTGTCACACAGAGTTTGTTTAAAGTACGATAGGATGATTTTGGGTTGATTATGCATGCATACTTTGGTAGGAAACCGTAACAAGAGTAGCATTACATCGCAGGTAATGGCTTTTTCTTGTCGTTTTCCACACAACCTCACAATCTGAAGGGTTCTGCAATGCTGCTTATTACTGAATCTCCTGAAATGTTTCACATGTGTATCATTAGAGTAACAATTATTATAATCTTTCAGCGCTGATCCCATCATTCCATAAGCACCTCTTTTGAGTTGCTGTGGTAATTTTTTCCAGAGCTTATACAAAGTACTTTAATCCATGTTTTTATATCTGAAGCCGTTCTATAATTTATTAATCTACACATGTCAAACAAAGGAAGGAGTCCCTTGGTACAAGAAAGACTCAAAGGGGGATAGGGGTGTAGTACAGCTGTGGTTAACGTATATTCAATGATTTTGGAATGTTATTTAACAGGGGGTATGTTGTACCCCATGGGCTTATAAATAAATTCCTACAATAGAAAATAATAAAAACACTCAAACAAATAAACAGCAAGTTTTTGTTTTTTTTACAACGGAAAGTGCAAATTACACGGGGGGGGGGGGGGGGGGGGGAGTAAATCTACACCAACACACAGTCCATACTGTACATTCAAATTCCTCATCTTAAATATAAAAGAGTATTCATTAGGTCAGCAAACTAAAAAACACGAATGAAAATTACAATAGCAGTATGATATGGGCATGTTGTAAATTGATAAAAAATGGCGTTTGTGTGACAGACTATAATTATATTCATGTCATCTGATATTTATTATACTTTTCTTTGACACGTGTAAATATATACATGGCATTTTGTGGGGGGGGGGGACGACGGACAGGGACATTTAAGTGTGTCTAGTTTGGTATTTTTCCTAATACTCCCTGAAATGTCTGACACTGGAACTGTGTGCGAGAGGAGAAATGAACTGGAGGAAACCCTGTAAGTTGAACAGGTGTCCAAGGTCCAACCGTTGCAGAATCCACATGCGCTGTATCCTGACCTATACACCATACAATCCCGGGTGTCAATTTAACTACAAGACTGTGTATACAAATGCAAAATTTGTAAACTCAAGGGTCACAAATGGATAAATTAACACTGAGGATTTTAAAGTGTATAACCATTAAAACTGGAAAGTCAAAAGTCATCTTTAGATCTATGATCTTTTTCTTGGGGGCAACACCACCCACATAACGCTACAGAATGCGATGGGACATATACGTACGTATTGCACAGTGCTCAACAAAATGCTGTGTGAAGCGACCCACTGGCACTCCCGGGAAAAGAAAAACCCTGTCCTGCATCTTTTTGAGTGCATAGCCCTGTCCATATGGGCCCCCGGCCCGCTAGTCCAGACATGACAGCGGACGATGCTATGCACGCTCTCTTTCTGCATGTAGAAGGGAAATGGCATTTAATGCTACAACATCACTACAGAACAGACTGGTTCGCTACCTACTGATAAAGTCTACATCTCTAAGCACACACGGCAGTCACAGTGATACACAAAGCAGTCCTCAGAGACGCCAATGGAATGACAAGTAGCATTTTCATAATAGTGCTATCAACTACACAATAACATTGAAAACATTTAGAAACTCCTCCTGACGCTATCGCATCGAGTATATGCAAGAGGTTCCTCCAAGGTAAGAGACTTCATGGATTTCATGGATTAAAACGTATTCCTCTTTTATCTGGACCCGTAGCATGGACATGATGGACTAATATTAATCACCTAGGCAGACCATTAACTTTTACGGTTGTTTTTTCATTTGCTCTTGATGTTGTCCTGTGCCGACAACAAAACAAAAACAAACTGCTGTTGGCTCAAAGACGATTTGCCATTACAGCTTTCACGCAGGGATAGACATTATAAATCGCCCTGCTGGCCCGGAAGTACTATTCACAACCTCTGGGCCAGGAGAACACCCCTTCCACTTGCCTACTATGGCCAGTAAAATTAATGCCATTTAAAAAGAAAAGCCCCAACATTTAAGTTCAGATTTTTCAGTGGCACTGGTGTTTTGCAATGATTTTGTGAAATTGTCTGGTTAATTACAACACAGCGTTCTGTGAGCCCATCATTATGGGGGTCAATTCTTGACTTATTCAGAAATAATGTTCCTGGGCCAGTAGCTACAATGGTAGGGCCAGTGATCTTGAACATTCCCCTTAATGTCTACCCCTGTTCACGGGTGCAGTACGTAGTTCAGACAAGTCATTGGTCCGACAAATGACAACCCCACCTCATCTCCTAACCTAACCATAACCGCAAGCACGGGAGCAGACGCTAGTCCGACATGCGGATGAATGTCGGACTAATGCCCTGTCTGAAAAGCGTCCACCTCCCCGTATAACACCATTCAAGACCTTTAAGAGTCCCTGGGGCAGATGGTCCCCTGCAAACAAAGAAGTATCCTGAAATGAACTCAGCCAACATATTTCAAAATTGTGTAAAGAAGTCAACAAGCTATTGTCGGTTTAAAGACATCCAGTGCAAAAACAGTAGCCACATAAAAGGTTAAGATTGGCAGTAAAACATGGCTAGCTCTATTGTCACTGTGAGAAGAAGGCAACTCAAAGCAAAGGCTGCTATTCAGGGCACCTTTGCAGCCAAAGACATTGTTCCCAATAAATGAAAGCTACAGCTACTATAGCTCATGGGAGTGTGTGTGTGCATTAAGAGAGAGAGAGCGGCTGTACACATAGCACACCTCTCTGTAAATGGCAGTGTTTAGACACTAACTTCACCTCTGTCAATAATATAAGCATATATCGACCCAACCGGTTGCTCACCTCAAGTTGAAGCTTTACTCTCGAGTTTTTTTTCTTTTTTCTCTCTGATTGAAGGCAAGAGGATCCTATCGGAAGAGAGACAAACCCAGGCATTGGTCGACCTCCCCCATCCCCAGCCTTTTAGTTATTATTGTTAAAAAAACATGCAGTTTAATAAAAAATAGAAGGATGCTAAAATGATCTATAATAGTCATCTCTAACACTAGAGTCACACAACTCCTTCCTGGAGACTGGACTCCAGCCAAGATATTTCCAACGACGACAAGGCTGAAAGTAAACGATATCGTAGAACAAGCTAAAGGACACAGTGGCGACAGCATGAGTCTTCTTGTTCTGACATAGTCACGGAAGAGTCTTTTGGGATTACGGTGACCATTGTTGTCCAATTTTATAGGGGCGAAAAAGCAGAGTCACTATACAACTAAAGGATGGGAAAAAAATAAATAATTTGTGTCGACTCCGACAATGATGTGCGCCAAGCTATAACATAGGTAATCTGATTGAAAAACAAGTATAAAAAAGTCACAAGAAATCATGTGCTTGTTTAATTTTCAGCAGCATACTTTTTTTGTCCTCCCATTGAACCATAGTAGTTAATGGCCTTGTATTTGTGGAGCGTGTATATTCATCTACTAGTGTATCCTCTGGTGATATTTTATTGAACGTAATGCCTGATGTCGTCCATTGCAATGTGAATATACTTCCACTAGCATCTTGCCGGTTGGAATTCTCTTTTTTTTAATATTCTGGAATGCAATAAGGTAGAATTTTTAAATCCTGGGATATAATATAATATTGGCTTTCCTCTATATCTGCATTTACATAGTTTAAAATAGAACATCTTATTAAAAACATTGAGATATACACAGATTAGGAAACGGGTAACCACATACAAACACAAACTAGAAATCATTGTTGTCTGCGTACTGATATATACAACTTGTGGTACAATAAATTCTTTCAGTCATGCGCTATCTATACAGATCATATTGCTTAAAAGAAGGGGGCATTTTGGTCAGGGGGTATAAGGGCATGGGGATTCACAACACATTAATGAGAGAGAGAGAGAGAGAGAGCCAGAGAGAGAGAGAGAGAGAGAGAGAGAGAGAGAGAGACTGAGGCACCTTTTCCACCAAAAGAACATTGGTTCTAGAAATGGTTCTGGTTTCTTTTTGGTTCCAGTTCTGAACCAACTTTGAGGGTTCTGAACCAATTAATTTCCAGTGGAACTGGTTCAATATTATAGCAGGCAGGAAAAAAAGAACCAAGCCGGTTCAAACCCTGGTGGAAAAGGAGTAGCAAAGAGAGGGCCAAAACCTGACAGAGGAAACGAGTCTGAACAACGTGGGGGGGCCAAGAAAGATGTCACGGGGACGTTTGGAAACTGGGAAAAGGGGAGACATACAGTGTCAGATTTGCGTTTGGTCAGGTGGGATGGGGGGGATGGGGGGGGTTACTGACGATGGATGGACCCATATATCACTGAGGTATTTACACATACTGGCTAAAGAGCACTACGTGTGGGCGGGAGCGGAAAGGGCAACCCGGCCGTCGGCCTTTATTTCTTGGTGGAGAGCTGGGCGTCCACCTCCTCCTCGGGCTTGAGCACGTGCCACTGGGCGATGGGTCTCCTGGGGTTGGCCAGCATGTCGGACCAGTGGCGCAGCTCCGTCCCCGAGCTGTTGAGGCCCACAAAGACCTTGCCGATGGCATCGTTCTTGCCGATCTTGTCATAGTCCAGAACAGTTACAACAATTTGAACTTTCTGAAAGGGGGGTGGAGGGGGGAAAGAAGGAGTGGAGAAATTGACAGGAAAAGAAGAAGATCGGTTTGTGGAACAAAAGCATTTGCTATACCATGAAAAGAAAACACCCTTACAAAGTGCATAAAGAAGAAACACCCTATCAAGTGCATAGGAAAAAAACGGAGGGTGTCAGCTCATCTTCTAATCTAATAGACGCATGCTTGCTCTAGATAAAATAAATGGCGATGCTTCCTCTACAAAGGCGTTACAGACCCAAGGCACTCTGAATACTCATCAGAATATAAACAACAGGAGCATTGTCAGACAGGAATGTATTATGTATCATATCAGTGCCATCAAACAAACCACCCAGAAGAGCTTGCGCTGTTTATCATGTACCTACAGTATATTCACTTCTGAAGTCCAGAAATATACCAACAAACATGCTCATTAGGGCCGTCAGGAGAAAAAATCCATTCGAATTTTGAATCGAATCGTATTATATAAACGATTCAAAAATCGATTCACAATTTCCAAAAATCGATTGCTGGTTGAAGTTACAGGAGATTTTATTATATTGTGTTTGCAATATGAAATGTAAGCTTATAATCACAGTAAACATCATGTCTTAAAAGGGCCACTTTTTGCAAAAAATGATATGTTAATGTCGTTTAGAAGATTTAGAACACTTTCCTGGGGTCTTTGTGTGTGTGTAATATGTGGTTTTAGATATTAGACATTAGACATTGGTCTCACTTCCTTCCTGGACTACATGTTGTCTCAGTAAGACAGCCCCCCCCCCCCCCCCCCATCCACAAGGACCCCAAGAATTGGAATCAAATCGAGAATCATTTTGATTTGAAAATAAAATATTTTGAATTGAATCGTGGCCCCCTAGAATCGGAATCGAATGGTGAGATGGCAGAATATTCACAGCCCTAATGCTCATACAGACAGTACAGTAGCTCTCATTGGGAGTGAATAGCATTCCTCCTGAGTCCCGATGAGTCCCGAGGTATACAACACTCTGCGTGTGTTTATTTTTAAAAAGAGGTGCGCTTGCAAAGAAGAGTGACCTGGACGTCAAAGAATATGAATGGCTGCACAAAGAAACCCTGATTACGTTTCGATCGTCCAGTCTAGCGTATTGAGATAGCGCCACGCCGCCACCATGTGCACGGACACAGAGACGCTGCTCTGAAAGAGCATGCCTAACACGGCGTGTAATGAAATAGTGAATACCCGGGCGGCCGGTTGGGGGGTTAGGTGATGTTTTAACCCATTCTGACCTGAGATCAGATTCATACGAGGTTTCCACTGGACACACACTGGTCTGATTAACCCATTCTGACCTGAGATCAGATTCTAAAAATGTCAGTCGTTCCTTAGATTTTTCAAAAATAGCAGACCTACAAGCTCGTAGCGCGCCACTCGGTGGCGCGCTATGAGCTTGTAGGTCTGCTATTTTTCAGTAGCTAAAGCATAACATGATGCTAACACCAAAACGGGTTCCCGGTCAGAATGGGTTAAAAGGGAACGTTCACCTTCAAATTGCTTATGAAAGTGAATGAAATTAACTTTTTGATTGGAGGTTAGAAGAAGTCCTCTTTGGTATCATTGTACGGCAGCTCGTCTAAGCAAATATACATGATTAAAGAAAAGCTATTGAGTTTGAAATGTAATCCTACACGCCATCTAGGCAATTCTCCCTGTCTCATGTATACTGTAGCAATAATGTGGCCTTACGGGTGTGGATGTGAGATGCCCAGCATTTGGATATCAATCATTTATTGGCAAAACCTGCATTGCCTCCACAGATTATTTATGTAGAAGGCTGAGGTGAGACAGTGACAAATGTCCTATTAAGAGTCACAAGATGAAGCAATTAAAAGCAATGTTTGTAATCTTCGCACAATTAGTGAGACAAACTGCTTTGAGGAGGCAAAATGTTTTGATTAATTGTGCAAAAAGCAGCACTATAACAACCACTACGTTTCCTAAAAGAGGTTCCATGTAAGTCATCTGGAGGTGGGATGGCTAATGAAAGCCACATTTAATTACAAATAATTATCCCTTATGAAAACAAATTCTTTGCAATTAATTTCACACACAGCTGCCTCCTTCCTCCCGGGATGAGAAGTTGCCCCGCTCTTCAGAGGTAGAGTTCAATACTATTGACCAATCAAGCATTGACAGCTCAATCAATGGTAGGCTTCTAGGCTACTCATTATTATCCAAGGAGGATTGTGAAAACAATCACGTTTGAAAAATAAATGCATACCTTAAATCTTACTGTTTTGGGTTTTTTTGTCCGCTAGACTACAGTATCTGAACCTTGAATCAAGGTTTAGCTTTTTTCTGTGCATTTGTTTTATCATCTTTCAGGGAATAGAAAAAAACCTTTACTAGTGAGCTTTTTGTCTTTCATCGCTGACAAACAAGCCGTACATGCAGCTCAATCATGACAATGAATGGTAATCATTTTGCGGCATGCTATTTCAGTGTTAAGCTTCATGCGACAGGTGTGCAATCAGTGAAGTGCATAGAATTGTATTGTATCTCACCACTCTACTGAGTAATTATCCTGCCAAACTGACAAACCTACACGGATTCAAAATTGAGGTATTAACTTTCTGAAAAAAAAAAAAAACATATTATGGTCACAGCTGAAAGGCTTCAATTTATATTTCTGAAAAGCAGATTTTGTGTGCACGGGTGCACCTCTCTGCACTTAACAGTGTAATCTAATTGTAATCTGCCAAACCCATGCATGGACATCCGTACGTACCTGGATTTGTTCGAATGGTACTTCGAAGCTGAAGGACTCGTTGTAGTAAGGGTTAAGAGTGTTCTTCTTGATTGTCGTCTTCTTCTTCTTCAGCCTCTTACCATTCTGCATCAGGTGGATCTTCACGTATGGATCTGTGGAGGGAGAGAAGAGAAGAGCAGCTGGGGTCAATTAGGGAACAAGGTGTTACTGAGTGGGTCTGTTATCCACATGCTTAAAGACTCCTTTGTAGATAGTCTGAGAGCACCGGCTTTTGAACTGCGTCTCTTTTGAACCGAGTGCCAGTTTGACAGCATGTTAATCAGACCATTGAAACGCCGTAAGAAATACAAATGCATTTCACGCCGAGCGAGCGCAGAAGGCTGGTATTTATTGATAAAGCGTGCTTGTGAGATTGCTGTGTGTTTTCTACATTCCCCCACTGGGGGCGCCTCATTTACATTTCCACCCAAAATGCCATCTGGACTCCCTGAAGAGTGACCTGCTGAGGTCAGACAACCTCCCTCCCTCCCTCCACGTCATCCAGTAGAGAGCAGCCATCACTCACGACCATTAACAAGCAGTTCATTGTTGGGCCATCCTTCTGATTTGTTCATCTTCTGAATGCTAATCATCACGGAGAACAGAAGAGAGCCCTGGTCAGGGACTAAAAAAAATAAAATTGTACTTTGAAATGATGAAACTGACTGACACTGATTTAAATAGAAGTGTACTATGTGGTGGATGTGGATCATTTGGTTGCCCTACGCATGATATACTTTCGCAGTTTGATCACTCTGATTTGTCCTAATGTTGGCGCTAAATAACACTTAAACTCACTGCTAGACCGGTCGGGGAAGAGGGGCTGCTTCAGCTATGAGCAGATCCACATGGGCACATGCAGTGGTGTGATGCTCATAGAACGCAGTACCACGCTGTGGTACCAAAAACATTATGACGTGCAGTCGTGCATGCGCAGGTACAGAACGGAACGGTGCACAAGGAAGCATGTACTAGGGCCTTTACTGTTCCAACATGACTTCAGCTCGTGACTGCAACTTGTTCCTGTTCGCAGATGACTCGGCACTGCTGGTCTCGGACAGGAACAAACTGCAGGGTTGAAAAGGCCCTCAGCTCTGAGCTCGGTAGAATCTGCACCTGGCTCGCTGATAAACTATCTTTACGCCTGGGAAAAACTGAATCCATTCTCTTTGGATCTAATAGTAATCTCAGCAAGGCAAATGGCTTCTTGGTTAGAGTGGGTGACAATGTTATCACATGTAAAGATGAAATTACCTACAGTACCTAGGTTCAATCCTGGAGGCTAATCTTTCCGGTGATAAAATTGCCACCAACGTAATCAAAAAAGTCAACCAAAGAACAAGATTCCTTTACAGGATCTCCTCACTGGTCAACACAAACACCTTGAAGACCTTAACAGGAGCCCAAGGTTTCTTCGACTATGCAGGCACCTCCTGGTACCACAGAACCTCAAAGGCCCTTAAAACTAGGCTCCAGACATCCCAAAACAAACTGGTCAGGCTCCTACTTGGCCTCACCCCCCTGCCCACTTTGACAGGCTGGAATGGCTTAGGGTCGACGACAGAGTACAGCATCTTGCAATGGGTCTGGTCCACAAGATTCGATACACCACCAAGATACCCATGTACCTGTCTAAATACTTCCCTAATGTTAACGAAGTCCACACCCACAACACCAGAGGGAGTTCAACGAACCATGTACAACCCAGATTTGGCACAAACAAGGGACTAAATTATTTTCGCTCCTATGCCACCAAAATGCGAATCCCTTGACTCCTTCAAAACCGCTCTCAAAGGGCACCTACGGACGGCTGCAATTCGAAACTGGCCACCCGTAAAATCTGAATCATCAAAAATTACTATTATGAGGATCGGATTGGCGCATTTTGTTGCCCCCCCTCGGCATGTTGCGAGGGGGGCATGGTTGCCCTGTGTGTACAATGCGTACTATGCGTATGCATAGCGGCGGTAAGTTAGAAGAACTCTTTTGTAAACAGCTTGCAAATATGTGATGATTCAAAAATAAATTGAATTTAAAATGTATATTCCTCAAGCCATCTAAGGAATTTTCCCAGTCTCATGCATAATTGCATATCTTATGTGGTCTCACAGGTCTGGATGTGAGATGCCCAGAACAAACTAGAACGCAAAAAAGTATTTATTGGCAAAACCCACCTTGCCTCCACAGATTCTTTATTTATGTCTAGTAGAATGCGGAGCTGAGACAGTGACACATGTCTTATTAGAGTCA
This sequence comes from Protomyctophum bolini, assembly GCF_963924005.1. NCBI lineage: Eukaryota > Metazoa > Chordata > Actinopteri > Myctophiformes > Myctophidae > Protomyctophum > Protomyctophum bolini. The sequence goes on from NC_137884.1 coordinate 20,228,907, forward strand.
CAACATAGAGCAATTAAAAGCAATGTTTGTAATCTTCACACAATTAGTGAAACAAACGGCTTTGATTTGATTAATTGTGCGGAAAAAAGCAGCACTAATCTCAAGTGTCTTTAACGAGCAGGATGTTGGGCTATCCTCCTGATTGGCTCGTCTTCTGAATGTTAATCGTCAACATCAGGGCTACAAGCAAAAATAAATCATACTTTGAAATAATGAAAGGCATCTGTTTCTGGCACAACAGCGCCCCTACTGGTGCTCATTAACGTCACACGGACACATCAACAATATGTGATCATTCAAAAAGCAATTGAATTAAAATGAAATCCTCAAGACATCTATGTATAGCTTTGCCAGTCTCATGTACAGTATATGTTATGTGGTCTTATACAGGTGTGGATGTGGTTGTGACACAAGGACAATGTTTCGGCATGTGAATCCCATGACTCCTTCAAAACCGCTCTGAAAGTGCACCTATACGGACGGCTGCAATTCGAAACTGGCCCCCGTAAAATCTGAATCCCCCATCCACCCCTTTCCCCCCAAAAAATATGTTTTTTGTTTCCCTTTTTACCCTTTATGATGATTTCCTGTTTTTGGCTATATAGAAGTGTATATTTGTACGTCTCTAAATGTTCTGATGAATTGAAAATGGGGGACCCTATTGTAAACAAGTGTAAAGTTTATGGTGTCGTCCACGGTTAACGGTTTTTGTATTGAGTTGTGCTTGAAATGTACTGTAATTCTGCAAACTGTTAATAAATACTTCAATACATACAATCAATCAATCATAGGCAAACCAGGCAAGGGAGACAGTTGTCTCCCCATCTCCCTTTGAAAAACACTGATTGAGAAAAGAGAGAGAGAACCCTAGTGTTCCTTATTGTGCGATTTAAAGCACAGTTCATTACTAGGCTACTTCCCTGGGAAAGAGAACAAGAGTTAATTGCGACAATTTGACATACGCATCATTGCGACCGCTAGGTCGCACTTACTATGAAAACAACACAAATGATTGTGACATGTATCTGTGTTAGGAGCCCCTCGAAAACGAGATGGTACATCTCAAGGGGTCTTTTTTCCTAATAAACTTAAACTTGAATCAGCAACTGGGAAACAAGAGAGAGAGAGAGAGAGAGAGAGACAAAGTGGAGGATGCGCTTGTGCAGGAAGGTCAAACCTGGTTCAGTGGGAGGGGGTCAGTCCTTGGAATTACGAGACAAATAATTATGAAAAGCTTTTACATTGGCTGTAGGATGCATATGTATTTTATCTGGTGCCCGTTGCCCGCACTGGTCAACTCAAATTTGTGCCTCGGGCAATTGGCCCACAGGCCAGACTTTGGACACCACTGTCTTTATTTTTATTTCTTTTATTATCTTTATCCCACGATTTTGTAACCCATTTTTCACCCATGAGTCAATTATCTAATGTGATCCTGGGCTCTACACACCCTCCGCCAACCTGGGGAGAACAACGGACTTTAACTCATGCTTCCTTCATGCCAGTGTCCAAGTTGCTCCTTTACACCTGACAGCGGGGAGTTTCCCTGGTTGGACGTAGCGCGTGGAAGGAACACGTTATTCCAACCAGTTCCTTTCCCCTCCATCAGGCGCCCCGGCTGGCCAGGGCGAGGCAGTTTAGAGACCAGGATTACTGCATGTTTTTTGTGAGGGGACACGGGGAGAACATGCAAACTCCACACAGAAAGGACACCACTGTCTTAACGATAGGGATGGTGGTGATGTGTGTTGCATGTTTAAGGGTGGCATTATACAGTAATTGAAGCACCAGGCAACACATTTGTTTGTTTGTGTTTTGTATGTGTTGGGGGGGGGCGGGGGGAGCTGCAAAATCAAATTAACACACTCACGGATGATTGGATGGTAACGGGGCTTAATGGCTGGAACAACATCCATCTAAACGCATAAGGAGGACATGACATTACAAATAAGACTGTGAAGTAATGCTTCTATAAAAATAAAAAACTGAGACGCTGTGCACAGATTTATATTAAAGTTCCAACAAAGGTAATCAATTATTCAGTTGGCAAAACCTATTTTAGGTTGTGCCGCACTGTCCTCTCACCTTGAGACTATACCTGCTCATGCTTTGACTAACCAGTGAGACGCCTGAGGACGAAAAGCTGCATCTGGCTTGTCGACGGCAGACTGCTATGGGCGAGCGCTCGTGCTTTGGCATGGGGGGGGGGGGGGGGGTCAGATCAATGGAATGAATTCTGAATACTGTACTGGCCATATAAGAAGCATGTCTTGAGTGTATACAGGGTTTGATGAGGGCCCAGGTAGGGCCGGGCTTTCATTTCCGGGCCTGTTGAGAACTCTAGTTTTCGACGGCTGCGGTGCTGCACAAATGACTTTGGGGCAGGCCCGCCTAGAGTTTGACATTTGAATGGACAGGTATAGCCTAAGTCAAAAGGGAGACATCGAAGAGGAAGGATGGATGGGGAAAGATCAACATAATGGAATACCAGAACAGGTTCTGACATATATCCATACATGGAGATCTAAGCGTTTGAGGTTTGAGGTCAGTTGTAGAGTTGCTGGCCAATGTTGATAACATCAGGCATCTCCATATATGGGCTTAACTGCGACAGCAGGTCGCATTTACTATATATGTCATCATCTCCATCCCTAATGATTTCACGAGACCTGGGCACCATATATGGTGCCCGACCAACACACTGATGGTGCCCGACACACTGACGGGAAATGCACGATTCCATTGTTAAAAACACCACGAAGACCCGGGGGTATTTAGGACCATTAAATCAGAGCGCCCAGCGATTTGCAGCAACAGAGCACATTTAGCGATGCGCCAGGTGCCATCTTGGATGTAGCTGAAGTAGCTAGATGTAGCCAAAACACCCCCGAGGCAATCGACAACAACAACAACAACTATGGAATGAATTAATTAATTCCATAGTTATATGTGGAATTGTCCATGGATTCCATATGTACAAAGTACCGTCCTAGGGTGTATGTGTTTATGTGGACAGCACTCACATGTGAGATTCTTAGCGATAGCAAATATCAGACACGCTTAGCCTCCCTCCGCCTTTAATCTCTTATCCAATTTGGAGGCGGACAAAAGCTGATTGCAGAGTTATAGTTCCATATCCTGGACCTACACTGAGATGAACACAACGGGGACATGAATGACAGAGAAGGGGTGAAGGGTTGAGGGACAAAGGGCGAGCAAGAAAAATGGGAAATGGAGTGGATGTCCATTATCACTCTCCCGCTGAGACAGTCACCGCATGCGGTGGTGACAGGTGTGTGTGTGTGTGTGTGTGTGTGTGTGTGTGTGTGTGTGTGTGTGTGTGTGCGCGTGTGCGGCTACGTGCGACGTGTGTAAGTTTTCCGTTTGTGAAAGAGAAGAGAAGAATTTGTCCAGCGGTATCTAAATGAGAATCTTCTCCACTGTCATCTACATTCTGCAGTATAAGCCCCCATTTATCGTCAGGTTTTATCCATGGATCCTTCTGCTTGCCTTTCATTCAAAACGCCTTTCACAGGTAATTCTACATTAGCTGTGGAAACGTCTCCTACTAACTACCGTGGCGCGTGACAGGTGGGAAACGTCTCCTACTAACCACCGTGGCGCGTGACAGGTGGGAAACGTCTCCTACCAACTACTGTGGCGTGCGACAGCTGGGAAACGTCTCCTACTAACTACCGTGGCGTGTGACAGGTGGGAAACGTCTCCTACTAACTACCGTGGCGCGTGACAGCTGGGAAACGTCTCCTACTAACTACCGTGGCGTGTGACAGGTGGGAAACGTCTCCTACTAACTACCGTGGCGCGTGACAGCTGGGAAACGTCTCCTACTAACTACCGTGGTGCGTGACAGCTGGGAAACGTCTCCTACTAACTACCGTGGCGCGTGACAGGTGGGAAACGTCTCCTACTAACTACCGTGGCGCGTGACAGGTGGGAAACGTCTCCTACTAACTACCGTGGCGCGTGACAGCTGGGAAACGTCTCCTACTAACTACCGTGGTGCGTGACAGCTGGGAAACGTCTCCTACTAACTACCAAGGCGTGTGACAGCTGGGAAACGTCTCCTACTAACTACCGTGGTGCGTGACAGCTGGGAAACGTCTCCTACTAACTACCAAGGCGTGTGACAGGTGGGAAACGTCTCCTACTAACTACCGTGGTGCGTGACAGCTGGGAAACGTCTCCTACTAACTACCGTGGCGCGTGACAGGTGGGAAACGTCTCCTACTAACTACCGTGGCGCGTGACAGGTGGGAAACGTCTCCTACCAACTACTGTGGCGTGCGACAGCTGGGAAACGTCTCCTACTAACTACCGTGGCGTGTGACAGGTGGGAAACGTCTCCTACTAACTACCGTGGCGCGTGACAGCTGGGAAACGTCTCCTACTAACTACCGTGGCGTGTGACAGGTGGGAAACGTCTCCTACTAACTACCGTGGCGCGTGACAGCTGGGAAACGTCTCCTACTAACTACCGTGGTGCGTGACAGCTGGGAAACGTCTCCTACTAACTACCGTGGCGCGTGACAGGTGGGAAACGTCTCCTACTAACTACCGTGGCGCGTGACAGGTGGGAAACGTCTCCTACTAACTACCGTGGCGCGTGACAGCTGGGAAACGTCTCCTACTAACTACCGTGGTGCGTGACAGCTGGGAAACGTCTCCTACTAACTACCAAGGCGTGTGACAGCTGGGAAACGTCTCCTACTAACTACCGTGGTGCGTGACAGCTGGGAAACGTCTCCTACTAACTACCAAGGCGTGTGACAGGTGGGAAACGTCTCCTACTAACTACCGTGGTGCGTGACAGCTGGGAAACGTCTCCTACTAACTACCGTGGCGCGTGACAGGTGGGAAACGTCTCCTACTAACTACCAAGGCGTGTGACAGCTGGGAAACGTCTCCTACTAACTACCAAGGCGTGTGACAGCTGGGAAACGTCTCCTACTAACTACCGTGGCGTGTGACAGCTGGGAAACGTCTCCTACTAACTACCGTGGCGCGTGACAGGTGACATCTGCTCCACTGACTGACACACTGTGTACATTGTGCCATTCTGCACTCTGCAGTGGTGGGGAAAGTACTGACATTTTTCACTTACGTAAAAGTGTCAATAGTGCAAAGTAGAAATACTAAATAACTTTTACAGAAGTATTGGCTTCAAAATGTACTTAAAGTACCAAAAGTAAGATTAGTCAAAACCATTCCCCCTTTTTAAATGTTTGTTTGTGGCTTTCGCCTTTATTTTATATTTTTATAGAGGTGAAAGAAATGTACAGAGCAAATACACAGTGTGCGGGTGTATTCTATTCCTTTCATTGATGTCCACTGGCATGTACGCACCTGTGCATACGCCTGATTTCTATGTGCGTACGTTTTTTCCTACAGTTGCTATTTGTATAGAGGGACAGACAGTAGGCTGACTGGAAATGGGGAGAGAGAGATGGGGGGTGTGACATGTAGTGAAGTCCGTCGAACCCAAGGCACACTGCCAGACTGGATTACCAGCCAAGGAGCCTGGATCTGCTGAGCCACGGCCCAGGCCATCCCCCCTTATAAGTCTAAAGGCAGCCAGCAAGGTTTGTTTGTTGTCATTTGTACAATGTTTGTCATGTTTCTGTTAATACTATAGTGTCCGTTTGTGTATGCATTGTAACTATGTACCGGTAGTTCCATGTTTGGTCTGTTTGTGCTGTAAGAGAGCTTGAATAAAACCATCGGTATGCAGAAACACTGTCGTTTATGACTATATGGAGGGAGTGACGAACTCATTTTAGCAAGCCGGTGTATAAAAAACAACAGAACATACTGAACGAGGTTATGCAAGATAAGATAAGCATTCCTTCAGAAATGAAAACCACCTGTGGCGTCATGTCAGGGCTATCCAGACCGTCCCTTATCTTGGCGGCCAGCAGACGAGGGCCTGCCTGGCATTATTGGGCCAGAGTCTTGCAACAACTCATATCCGGCCCGCTTCCCCATCTAATCCCAGACGGATGCAATCTCTCCCATTTTGTGGCTGTGACTCCCCGATGCGAGGTCCCCCCCCACCCGCGAGCACCCACCCCCCCCCCCCCCCCCCTCACGCTTACTTGACACCCCCCCAATGCCCCCCACACACACACACATGCGCATGTACACCATAGCCACACACATCTTCCCGAGGGTTACTCATCTGAATCTGGGAAGCAGGCCACAAGTTATGAGGCGAGCCGAGGCAGTGCCACCGGTGTAAATGTTACTGTTATGTTACTCATATCAGTCTTAACCGGCGATTGAAGTCCCCTAACCTCATATCAGCCTTAACTGGCAATTTACTGTAAGTCCCCTAACCTCATATCAGCCTTAACTGGCAATTTACTGTAAGTCCCCTAACCTCATATCAGTCTTAATAAGTCCCCTAACCTCATATCAGTCTTAATAAGTCCCCTAACTTCATATCAGTCTTAATCAGCGACGTAAGTCCCCTAACCTCATATCAGTTTTAACCAGCGACGTAAGTCCCCTAACCTCATATCAGTCTTAACCAGCGGCGTAAGTCCCCTAACCTCATATCAGTCTTAATAAGTCCCCTAACCTCATATCAGTCTTAATCAGTCCCCTAACTTCATATCAGTCTTAATAAATCCCCTAACCTCATATCAGTCTTAATCAGTCCCCTAACTTCATATCAGTCTTAACCAGCGACGTAAGTCCCCTAACCTCATATCAGTCTTAACCAGTGACGTAAGTCCCCCTAACCTCATATCAGTCTTAACCAGTGACATAAGTCTCCTAACCTCATATCAGTCTTAACCAGTGACGTAAATCACTACGTAGGTCAGTAGACGTGTCTACATGGAGCACTGAATGCTCTGATTAAACGTGATTTTGTGCCTTTCAATGCATTGATTGATTGATGCATTGGAAACGGGTGCCTATGGAGACAAGATGAGCACCGAGCCAAATCTATACTGCCGCGGCGCGGGATCCAGGTGCTAAAGAAAAGAACGGCTGTTTTTTAACACATTAAGAACCGAAGGCTGTCACAGGGCTGGGCAGATATGACAAATAACTTACGAAGACATCACTGACACATTTAATATATTTGTTTCTTTCCAAAAAATGTACAAAATAGCGGAAATATATATAAATAATCTACAAGCGTGACGCGTTGTAAGCTTGTAGTACATCTGCTGTTTCTGCTATTTTTGAAAAATGTTGGAAATTTTTCGACATGAAAACGACTAACCATTGCCCAAAAAATAATTGCAATCATCTCAAATAATTGCATTTAGGTGATTATAATTGTGAGAGGGCTATTTCAAGATTTTTCAAAAAAATATCTGCTATCAAAAACAGCAGATATAAAATATAAAATTAAAATGTTTTTCCCGGTTTTAAGGGGTTAATTCAAGTGGGCATCGACGTGTTTCAGAGGCTGTTCATTATTGCTAATTGCTACTTATTTTTGATTATTCGGGGGCAGGTGCCACTTTAGTGCGTTAACCCATTTTGGGCGGGAACCCCTTTTGGTGTTTTAACTAAGCATTATGTTATACTTTAGCTATTGAAAAATAGCAGATCTACAAGCTCATAGCGCGCCACCGAGTGGCGCGCTACGAGCTTGTAGGTCTGCTATTTCTGAAAAATCGTGAAAATGCGGCACAATTCTTTGAATATATATTCTTTCAGAAGACTTTTTTTTTCAATTTTGATGTCAGGCCTAAATTGGTTAAAGTCTTATCAGGTGTGAAGATATTAAACAAGTAGCGCTGCTCGCTCGTCACCGGGTGTGATTCTTAGCAGAGTGAGCGGAGGCTGAATGTGGGGGGGGGGGGGGGGGGGGCTGGTTGGGTAGAGTATGCAAATTAATCACCAGCACCAGCAGGTTAAATATAGCTAAGCTGTCATCTTACGTTTCCCCCGCCGTCATTTTGGATTTGCCAACGAGGAGGTGCATCCAGGGGTGAACGTCGGCTTAGCTTTACATACTCGACTCGGCGGTGAATCACGTACACCACAACATAAGACAGGGCCACACGCATGCACATGCATACCCGTCTACTGTAAGGGCTCGTCTTTTGCACAAATTGCCATGTGTTTTCTCTATAAATGTTTATCCCCACAATGTTGTAAGCCATTTTTCACTCTGTGCCAATTGCCTATATAAGCTGTAATCCTGGACGCTATACTCTCCCTCAGCCAACGTGGTAAATGGTAAAAATGGTAAATGGTGCATTTATATAACGCCTTTATCCAAGGCGCTTTACATAGATTGTGCAAGGCATTCACCCATTCACACACACATCCATACACCGATGGCAGCGGAAACCATGCAAGGCACCAACTGCACATCAGGAGCAATTAGGGGTTCAGCGTCTTGCTCAAGGACACTTCGACACTAACTCTGGGGGAGCCCGGGTTCACACTGGCAACCTTGCGTTTACCATCCAGCCACTCTACCCCTGAGCCACCGCCGCCCCCACGTGGGGAGAGCCCCGAACTGAGCTCATGCTTCCTTCAATGCATGAGGAGTGAGCAGGCCGCTTCTTATCATCCTGACAGGGGGGGGGGGGGGGGGGGGTAGCGAGGTAGGACGTAGCGAGTGGAAGGAACACGTTATTCCAACCAGGTCTTTCCCCTTCCATCAGGCGCCCCGGATGTTCTGAAAACATGCAAACATGCAAACACTGATGACGCGGAGGAGAGAACACAGCCCACAGCGTCCCCAGTAGAAAACGAACCCCGGACCTCCTAGCTGTGAGCAACAGCGCTTCAAGACTGCCTGATTGTCGAGGTCCTAACGCTACAAAAGCAACACTTGGGCAATCACAGATTTCGCTTGATATTGTTATAGATTGGGAGACAATACAGTCATGGCTAACAACAGCAAGTGAAAGTAGAGTTCCCAAGGATTATGGAGATTTGTCTTTTGATTAAAAAAAACGCTTCATAAATGAGCGATTTATGGCAGAGTCAAAATGCGGTATCCTTACAACCTAAGATGTGAAAATTGATGTGATGATTCAAAACATTAGGGTACTAATTACGAACAATGCTTGACTTGTAGCCTATAATGCCAGGGGTAACACTATAAATCATATCGTTCGGATAGTATAATTAACCGTATCAAAGCACAGTTATTGTATTCATTGTCATTGCAGTGCAAAGCTGCAAACCATCATTAAACAATCCAATAATAGCCTATTCACTTCATAGGCTATTGTGTAGAGTCTGTACTGTAGACTACGTTACAACTTGATTGTGCTGTGTAGAGCAATGTGACATATTTCTTGGAATACCAAACGAGTCGCCTCTTTACCAACTCACCCCGGGCGTACAGCCAGCGGAACTGCGCGGCCTGGTATTCCTAAAATAACCTAAGTAAATTATGCTTAAACGGTTAAACCTAAACTTATTTCTAACCTTATTCTCAGTATAAAACAAATGAAAGAATACAAGAACCACGGCACCGAGCGGTCGGCGGACAAAATCGAGGGGCGAGATGGTTTAGGGGCGACCGTACCCGATACCATGTCTTGCCCCCGTATAGGCCAATACAATGAATGGAGGCTATGAATAAAAATATATATTCTACTGTAGTTTGAGGAACATTTTGATCACAAATAATAGAAAGAAAATGAAACAGTGCAGTGACATCACTTTTGTGTACGTACAGAATATATAACACATCATGACAGTCATGACTTTGGCTTCCTCGCCGTTCTCAAATACACTATAAGACGCGACGACACGGCAGTCCATTAGCGTAATCAGCGTTACCAGCAGCCCAAGCTCGACAATGAAGTTACACCAGGCGCCACCGTGCCCTAGTAGATTTACTTTAGCATGTAACATCACTACAGTTTGCAGGGAATGAGATACACTGAGCCACTCACTCACTCAAGAAAATCCACAATTCCATAATCATTTTCAAACTACATCCACTCGCATTGGTCCCGTTTGTCACCCTGAGTGATATAATACCACTGTTTTGTTACACATGCACGCACCACACACACACACACACACACACACACACACACACACACACACACACACACACACACAAAAGGAGACCGGGGCTTATAGATTTCGCTGGCTAACCATGCAGTCGAGCGATGTGGGGAAGCAAACAAATAAACCCTTCAGCACGTAAAGAGAGGGCTTGATGGTGAGCCAGCGCGCTGGCTCGAAGCTACGCGGCCTCATTACCGGCAACACAGCGCCGCCGCGCTGTGATAACCTCCCCCACCCAGGTCCATTACCCCGTTATGCGGGCACACTCACTTTCTTCTGCAAAACATCATCTGAGACACACGCGCACGCACGCACACGCACACACACGCACGCACGCACGCACGCACGCGCGCGCGCACACACGCAGCACCACTATGGCTGTACGTCCTTATCCTCCATCAAGAGCCACTTAGCTTTTGCGGCCCATGCACACGTAGTCACGTACTGTATACGCATGCCTGCTCACGCACGCACGCACGCGCGCGCACACGCACGCACACACAAAGGGACTCTGGTAAATTTATTGTGGCCCCATACCATGTGGAGGTGAAACATCCAATTTCTACAGAAGTGTATTTTTTTTTAATGGTCATTCATGTGATTTATATACCTTCCACTGAGTGATTTAGCCTGGCGGCTAGAGTAAAGAGCTATTGAGGCAGCCTGTGGGCAGAATGTCTATTCGACTCACCGCTCTTTAAAGCAGTGAGTCACATTCCGCCAGCGTTTATTCCCAAACATCGTTAAGCTCTTTTGGTCTTTTGCATTTGTAAATGTCTCGTTACAGACAGTGGTTCTTCTTCGCAACCTTCACTCTGGGCCACTGAAGCGTATTTCTAACAATCCCCATGCGTCAATATATTTAGTATGTAAGAAGACACATTCCTCATTTCCATTTCATTTTTTTGTGTTAGTGATATTTAACATTAAAATGTCTGAATGTGTGTCAGAAACACTGCCGTAGCTCCTCACTGCTGGCACCAATCACTCCCACTTTTCACACAAGCATTGACCATAATAATATGGAGTTCTTAACGAAGCCCTTTTTTCAATTTAACAAATTATAGATTAATAACGAATTTATTAGTGAATTAAAAATGCGAAAACGCAATGTCAATGACCGGAATTAGACACTCCTATAAGTCTATCAGTGGTTCTCAACCAGTGGTCCGGGGACCACCTGTTGTCCTTGAGGAGGTTGCAGATGGGCCCCATGCAGCTAAATGATGGAGAGTTGGTAACCAAATGGACGCTTATTAGATCTTCAACTCTTTACGGGTCCATTTGGTTTCATTTCACGCTCTCAATAGTCACATTATTGTTAAACATCTGCATTACGTAATTTACAAGAAGCCTATACACAATTAGAGAATGTAACAAAATGTTAGCCGATAACAAAATCTTCTACGTTTCCGAGAGGCTATAATGTCATCAAATGGCGGTCCGTGGCTCAAATTCGGAATAAATAATGGCCTTGACATGAAAAAGGTTGAAAACCACTGATCTATATCAAGGCCAAGGCTAACAACCCTTTTGAATTTCCTTCCTCGCCACAAGACTAAGAAGCACCGACACCAGAATGTTCCACAATAGCACATTTAGAACTGTCCGCCTCCTTAACGCTCCAAAAGGCCACCTGGCAGAGTGAATAATTACTGTGCAGACGTTTTCACACCGCAGCAAGTTCACAATCCATAAGCTCACAATGCGTCGCATCGTGACGCATTGTAGATCTGCTATTTTCTAAATATTCTTTTAATACATTTGAAAACTTGAAATGGGACATTCTGCATAGTGTAAAGTACATTTTGAAGCCAGTACCCATATTTGGAATTCGAGACTTTTACTTGTAACAGAGAATTTCTGCATTGAAGTATTGCTATACTTTTACGTAAGTAAAAATAAAAAGTGAGTACCGGTACTTTAATTTCCACCACTGCATTTGAGGACGTGTTGCCGCCTGGCTCGCAACTGGATTCCAGAGGGAAAGATCTGTGTAAGTGCCAATCGAATGAATTATTTCTGATTATATACATAATGGTTAATGAAAAATACCCACGTCTTGCTTTGTGAGCAGCAATTAGGCATGGTAAACAGGAAGAGGGGGTGGTGGAGAAGACTGATCCTAAGCCATCATTACTTGTCTACTTGTCCACCTCTTCAAGCTCTGCCACACAACACACCATCTATAATTATTGTTATTTTAGACCTGTCCATTGTTGCATCCAACTGCCACACTGTTATAGAAGAAAGACACTTTTAGAGGGACAATACAAGTATACTACACTGAATACAATTTGGCTGTTATTTTTGAAAAATCGTGGAATATGTATTCTTTCACAGTGAACGTTTTTAACTCATACGGTATATCGTTGCTTCTGGGGGGTCCCTGGAGGAACAACATATTCTCAGATGGGGGTCGGCGGCCGAATACAGACAATTCTGGGGGTCCTTGATATGAAAAAGGTTGAGCACCACTGACATAGAAACATAGCTTTTTCAGAAAACTGCCAGGATTCAGAAGCCAATTCTTTAGACTCTGCATCGGGTCTAGATGGATTCAATTATTTTGGGAGCGTTTTTAAGAAAGGTGTGCAGATCTCTTGCTTCTCTTTGAAAATCATTGTCGTCACTCATCACGTCCGTGAATGAAGCATTAGAACATTGTGGCGGGAAAAAAGAACATAACGGTCTGAATCGTGTGTGCGTGTGTGTGTGTGTGTGTGTGCGTTCGAGCTTCGGGCAGTTGGGCTTACAATTAGGAAAAGCTTTAGGTTTAAGGGTTTTGTGTTGGAATTAAGCCTGCTTTAATGGTACTTTAGTTAAGCGGCAGCTTGGTGTGGCACTGCATGTCATGCGGAGTGAGCTAATTGTAGAGACCATTTTACAACAGGTCGTTTAGAGGAAGCAATGGGATTGGTTGAAACAGCCTTCTAGCCGTGCTTCAAACCAGAATCGTGGAACGGCTGATCAAAACAAAGAATTCAGCTGCTCTGTTTTCCCAGAGCATACTTGGTGGCTATAGCCTAGCTAGTTTATTAGGACATTTGTGGTCATAAAAAAATATATGTTTTTTCAGCGATTGTCTTAGTTTTAAGGGTAACTGTTGTATAATTGCAATATTACACTTAACGTCATTAATGCACTTCTGTGCATTAATGACGATAAACCACCCCCTCTCGTGTAACATTACTTTACCTAAGTATTTCCAATATCCAATACGTCTACTCATTACATGTCAGATTCACTTTGTAGATTTTGATTATTATTACAAAGTATATAGTAACCACCACTTCAGCACTATACACTTCGGTCATTTGAAAATAGCCGATCTACAATATAGATCTGCTATTTTCAAAATATTTTTAGACATTATAAAACTTGAAATAAGACATTCTGCACAGTACTTTCTACTTTTTGTACCTTACGTACATTTCGAAACCAATACCTTTGTACTTTTACTCAAGTAAATTTTGAACAGCGGACTTTCACGCGTGACAAAGTGCTTCCACATTGCAGCATCGATACTTTTACTTAAGTAAGAAATGCGAGTATACGTTTCTCAAGCAACACTCCAGTCCATTATGACATTCAGGCCTGATGTCGACATTTAAAAAAAAAATCTTCTAAATCATGACAATTTTCTGAAAGATTTGAGGCACATTTTTACGATTTTTCAAAAGAAAATTCAATAGCTAAATTATAACAATGTTTAAAACACCAAATGGGGTTCCCGCCCAGAATGGGTTAAGACATCCACTTGTATTGGGTTTCACAGCAACAGGGTTTATACGTTCACAACGTGGGCGTACTTACGCAACTGAAAGCTTTTATATTGACGCACTTCTCCGAGACAACAAAAGAAGTCCACGTCTTGAGTGAGTGCGTTCCTTTCTCGTGTCGTGAGTGACGCACCACACCGGGCCACAGCCAGAGGTGTACACAACCCGCTGTCTGTGCGTCATCACCTCAAACACCAACGCACCTACACACGGGCATGCTCTCTCTCTCTCTCTCTCTCTCTCGCTCTCTCTCTCTCTCTCTCTCTCTCTCTCTCTCATGTCTCCCCCCTGCTCCGCTCCCTCCACTGGCTCCCGGTCGCTGCCCGCACAGAATACAAAACTCTGATGCTGGCATTCAAAGCAACCAAAGGTATGGCTCCCCCATATCTTGCAAGTATGATCGAACCCTACAAACCCTCCCGCGCACTCAGATCAGCCAACGCAGGGAAGCTGGAAGTACCCTCACTAAAAACGCCGGGACAACGCTCCACACGTCCCAAACTCTTCTCCCTTCTGGCTACAAAACTGTGGAATGCACTTCCCATTGCAGTCAGAACTGCAGCATCACTCCCAATCTTCCGCCGTAGTCTGAAAACCCACCTTTTCAGACTCCATCATGGCCCATAGCACTTACCCTACCCCCTTAGATAGCATTTCTGTAGACTTAGATAGCATTTGATACAGACTTATAGCATGTTATGTAGACAGCACTAGAATTGCATTGTATATAGTCATAGCACGCCATAGTACATATGTATAGCATAGTAGTATATATGTATAGTTTATATGTATAGTTTCATTATATAGATATTCAACTGTTACTTTCTTAGCTTACGCATGTTTCATGATAAATGCTTTTATGTGATGTATTCCCATGCTTTTGTTCTTGCTTAATGTAAGTCGCTCTGGATTAAGAGCGTCTGCCAAATGCCTAAATTGTAAATTGTCTCTAAATTAAATTCATTGGGGCTTTATTGGCATTTGCATTACAAAAGCAAGTGTGAATGCATGCATTTTTCAGATGGCCTAATCAATTTGGGGGTCCTTGACTGGGAACCACTGCTGTAGCTCTCTCTCTCTCTCTCTCATATCCACACACGCTCTCACAGGCACACGTACACACACACCAAAATCATCATCATTTTTCGACCGCGGTCAAGATCGTGGATTTCACAATATCACGCCAGACTTCCCGGTCCTTCATTGCCATCCCCATTGTCAGCTCTGTAGCAGTGGCCGGCAAACTGTGTTCTTCTGAATCGGACTAGTGAAGAAACACGGGGAAGGTTGCCGTATATCAGATTAGTCGATGGGTGGCTCTTCCAAGATAGATTTTGCGCTCTCATTAGAAGGCGGGTGTAAGTGCCTTCCAACCGTTTCTCTAGTTTCTTTGAAAGTGTCCATGTCTCGGAGCCATAGAGTAGAATCGGCTCAACGGTCGTCCTAAATATTTTTACTTTAGTTTTAACATCTTACTAAGGCAGGATGACCAGATCTTATGCATGTCATTGCAGGCTGACCAGGCCATACCCTTCCTAGTTTGAAAGTCCTTTTGGGAAGAAGATATAATATATGAACCCAAATACTGTTTCAGAGGAGTGTTGTTAAGTGTTTTTATAATGTGGTTATTGTTGGATTTGCATATATTTACGTATGCAGTTTTCGACCAACACAGTAGGAGGCCTGCTCGAGAGACTGATAACCACGATGTCATCACACACACTCACACGCACACGCACACACGCGCACACGCACACGCACACGCACACACACACACGCACACACTACCGGTCCTCCCAGGACCGATTCCTCCACCTCTCTCTCTTCCCACTTCCTTCTGTCGATCAAAATAAAAGAGCCAGATTCCCCCCGGGGTAACGACGTCCCTCCGCCCATCAGCTGGCCACCCAATTACCATGCACCTGGGTCCAGTCCACTGCTCGCCTCACGGATCAGAGCGCCGCGGCCACACCAGCCAGTGGTGGAAAAAAGTACTCGCATTTGTTCCTCGAGTAAAAACGTATCAATACTGCAATGTAGAACTATACACCGTTACGAGTAAAAGTAAAAAAGTGTTGGTATCAAAATGTACTTCAAAGTACTTCAAATATTTTTTAAATGGCAGATCTACAAGCACACAATGCGTCGACGCATTGTGTGCTTGTAGATTGGCTATTTTCACCGACAAGAAATGTATACCGAAATGTATATAGGGCTGAAGTGGTTACTTATATGTTTTGTAATAATACAGTAATCAAAATATACAAATAACCAGTAACTAAAGTTGTCAAATAAATGTAGTGTAAAGTAAAAGTACAATATCTGCCTCTGAGATGGATAGTGGAGTAGAAGTAAAAATGTGTTGGAAATTTCAAAATACTTCCAGTAAGAACCTCAAAATGTTACTTAAGTACAGTATATAAATGTACTTACTTTCCACTACTGGTCTCCGTCTCGGTAGACGGAGACTATAACCGCCCTGCGGTGCCACTCTGATGCACATTAAAAAAGCCCAGAGAGCTTCTATTCCCTCTCATCCTGTCAGACTGGCATGGACAGCCGTGTGGCAGGAGACCCGAGACCGCCCCACTTGGCGGCGCTGCCATTTCACGCTGGCCCAGCTCTCACCTGGATGCATCTGCAGAGTTGTTGATTTTGACGGCTAATTTTGATTTGGAGTTTTCTACCGTTGATTTTAAACTCAGATTTTACTGACACACAGTATGTTGAAAATAGCCCGATCTACCAAATCTACCAAACATATACCGTAATGACTTGTCTTTTACCGTATAGTTCTACTGGATCTCTTCTCCATTGGTCCCCTCCCTAACATTTAATGTAGTTTTTATCTGTTGACAAAATTGTCAGTATATTTAGTCATAGTTTTAGACATCATAGCTTAGTTTTTATTTTTGTTTTATTCAGTTAAATGAGGTAGTGGACGACACATTGTCATAGTTTTAGACTTTTAGTCGATGAAATCAACACTGGGTCAATGATGTGCCATAGGCTTGTTAAAAACATAGCACCAACGCTCTACACGTCCCAAACTCTTCTCCCTTCTGGCTCCTAAAACTATGGAACTGCCCATAGCAATCAGAACTGCAGAATCACTCACAATCTTCCGCCGTAGTCTGAAAGCCCACCTCTTCAGACTCCATCTTAACCCGTAGCCACTTGCCGTAGGCTAGCACATGCCCTAGCCTCGACAACCTTACAGGCGTATGCAAAGGCTCAATTTATGTAACTTAGATAGCATTTTATGTAGACATAGCACTCCATATAGTGTACACGAATACGCATAGTTTCATTGTATACCGGTACATATGATATCCCACTGTTAGACGGATGTTAGGTTCTTAGCTTCCTTATGGTTATTGATGACTATTGTTTATGTTTTTGATGTATTCCACACGCACGCACGCAGTACACACATCTGGTGCTCCTCACCTGACAGGCCTCCGACGTCCATCTTCTTGAGGTTCTTGGCCTCCAGGATGACCACGGTCAGTTTGCCGGCGGTGGGCACGTATCGTAGAGAGCAGCAGATGTCTCCTAGCCTCTCTTGCTGTGGGACAGAACCGTGGTTAGTTAGTTAGTTAGTTTCATTTATTGTCCACGTGTGGAAATCTGTCTTCAGTCTCAAACAAACAGCTACAACAACAACAATTACACAATTATTTTTCATGGCAAAAAATGCAGGACAACAGTGGCAAATACATTTAAAAACAACACATCTAGCGAGACATGGTATCATTTAGTGCCTTAATGGCATTTGGGATGAAGGATTAAAAAAAAAATGTTACGCTTATCTTTTGGTACTTTGTACCGTCTACCAGAGGGAAGTAGTTCGAACTCCCTGCAGAGTGGATGAGAGGAGGTCATGTGGTATCTTGACAGCTTTTTTCCCGAAGTACTTCCTTGTATAGATACAACTTAATTGTTTCTGTCTCTTCCCAAAGATTTTTGAGGCTATAGGTTCACTATTTGCTGCAGCTTGCTTATTCCTTTTACATTAAGATTGCCATACCACATTGCCATGTTCAAAGTCAAGACTCTTTCCATGATATGCTTGCTCACTGGTCAGTATTTTCACTGAAATTGAGCTTGCTGTCAATATATGTGCCTAAGTATTTCAAATTGTCTACTACCTCCACTATTTGTCCACTAATTGTAATGGACTGCACAGGTTCCTTTTCATGAATGACAAGTTATTTAGTTTTTGTCACATTGATCCCTAAGGAGCTTTTATCACACCAGTTCTGAAGAGATGACACTCTGCATGCTTCCTCCCCCGCTGTGTCTCTCTTCTTCAGTAAGGCAACCAGGGCCATATCATCCGCATATTTGAACAAATTAAACATAACCTGGTCTAACTGTAATTCATTTGTATATAAGGAGAAAAGTAAGGGGGATAAGATAGATAAGATATTACTACAAGTATAGTAGTTCTGACCAAGCAATTGGTCTCCAGCCGAGCGGAAATGAACATGACCGCACACCTAGCCGTTAATAGAAGATTTTGAGTTTTGTCAGAGCAGCAGCATTATTGGCTTAGGAATAGAACAAAAAGGGAAGTTCTACGCTCCTGTATTTTAACATCAGAGACAGATATTAAGGTGGTACTTGGAGAGCCACATATTTTCTGAGGTGGTACTTCAGTATAAAAAGGTTGGGAACCATTGGGCTAAGGGCTCTAAATCTATCCATCCATCCATCCATCCAACCATCCACAGTAGATGGTCAGAATCACGCATAGTTTGTAATGTCAAGGATCCCGAGTTTGGTATGCATCTTAGGCCACGGAGTGTACAATTATTATTTTTTGATTCAATGTTTCCACTCTTGGCGTTACAGACCCATAAAAGGGGTCCATTTGGTTCCTATTCCATTATTGTATCATTTAACAAGGACCCCTGGGGGTCCCCCGCCCGGACCCTACTTTGAGAACCACTGTCATTTGGAACAGAATGTGAAGTGATTCATATTCCTGCCACATGTTGCCACATTAGAGATGCCACATTAGATGTCACCAAGAAGAATGAATCAATATAACTGTTAACTACTTTACGTGTAGGGCATACATGGGGCATACACGTGCGGCCCCCACCTTCACTTAATGTGGCCCTCAGAATATTGATTTCATCTGTTACAATTCCCAAACATGCAAACATGACCCGCTTTGATTATTTCAGTCTAAATTAGTAGCTTAATAACTAGTATTAAAATGTAATCTTTTTTTTAACCCATTTAGACCGTACGACGCGTGGGAACGTCATAACTAATCCAACGGTTTGTCCTGGTTTTTCTTTTCTTTTTTAGTTGGCCTCTCCATCGTCAAAGTTGCCAACGCCTGATGTACAAACTGTACATCAGACACAACTATAGTATACATTATGGATCATGGACATGGGTTCATGGTTCCACTGAAACATCTCCAATTCGTTTTTCCCATATGCGAATCACAAAAATATTTACATCAATTATTTTAAGCCTAGAGTAGTAAAGTAAATAGTAGGCTAACTAAAAGTTTTCAAATAATTGTAGTGTAGTAAAAGTACAATATTTACTAATTGTACTTAAGTACATGTACGCACTTAGTTACTTTCCACCACTGGTGTATAAACCACTTAATTAGACTTAATTTGCTTCACATGCTCAAACACCACAATGAAATGACCTTAAGTAGATTTTACAGGCCGGGGCGGCGGTTTAATCAACACGAAAACACACGGACGGACAGACCGAAAGGGAGGGGGAGAGAGAGAGAGAGAGAGAGAGAGGGTAGGTTTAATTATGCTGCAGTCTAGAGCAGCTATAGTCAGTCATCAAGCCTGTGCTAATGTATTCTATGAACTGTAAAAATGCCCCGCTGCTACCGTTTGACCTGAGGGGACGTCTCTGGAGCCTGCCACTCCATGCTTGACCTTAAAGGTCAAGCATGGAGTGTGGCTTTCACTGTGTGTGTGTGTGTGTGTGTGTGTGTGTGTGTGTGTGTGTGTGTGTGTGTGTGTGTGTGTGTGTGTGTGTGTGTGTGTGTGTGTGAGTTCAGTCACATAACTGAGAACATACCCAAACCTCTAAAGCAGTGGGTTTTCAACCCCTCTTCATATCAAGATCCATTATTTATTCAGCATTTGAGCCACAGACCACCATCTGATGAGATTTTCGCCTCTAGATCAGACCCAAAACTAAAAGAATATTTTGTTTCGTTATCGTCTCATGCTGTATCGATGTTGGTACCGTTAGGGAAGATAACAGGCGGGGCGGTCCAGGCGCATGCCACATATAGGCTCTGGCCTGACGGCGCGTCGCGTGTTCGAGTCCACGTTCATGACGGACTTTGCTGCATGTCTCTCCCCTTCTTTCTCTCTCTTTCCTGTCAATCTTCACTTGAAACTGTCAATAAAGGCAGAAAAGCCAACAAAAATAAACCTAATCTCTAATTGTGTAGCCTTCTTGTAAATTAAGTAATAAAGATAACTCTAACTCTAATTTAACTCTTGAGAGTGTAAAATGAAACGAAATGATTTATTTGGTTTCATCTTTCACTCTCAAGGGAACCCCGTGTAGTGTTTTAAACATTATGTTATAATTTAGCTATTGAAAAATAGCAGATCTACAAGCTTGTAGGTCTGCTATTTTTTTTAAATCGTGAAAATATTTATTTTTAGAAAACTGGAGCATTTAGAAGATTTATTTTTAATTTTGAGGTCAGGCCTATGGCGCCACAGCAGTGATGTCATACTAAGTATACGGTCTACCCTGGAGATTGAGAATTAGAGAGTAACTCCAGACACAGTAGCATCAACAGCTTGTAGCATCCAGCAATACGTTATAAATCCCCAGGGCTCAAGCTTTATACAACCTCGGCCTAGAGAGTCATTCCAGACACCACAGAATGTAACCAAGGCTCTCTCTCTCTCTAGGAGCCTAGTCACGTTAGCCTGATTGTCAGACTCTGAGAGCCTCCAGCTCTTGAGTCTGACATTGGCTCCTGTCTGAGCGATTTACGAGGAGGAGGGCATTTGATTTCCCCTCAACCAATCACTGGGGATCAGCGAATCTACCTGTCAACAGTGTTTGAGGGATTTTTTGAGCAGCATTTGTTAGCGAAAACAAAATACAACGCATACATTTATCAGCTACTACGCAAATACGATGTCTGCTGACAGCATTGAGACGACTTGCTGTCTTTGCAAACATAGTTAAATGACAAGAACGTCATAACTCATTCACGAGTTCTATTCAGTGGAAATGCCAGGGGAAGAGGAATTCATTTTGACCTTTGGCAGGTATCATTTGTGGCCACCGTGGCGCGACATGAATTTCACCACAATGACGAAAATTGTTCGTCGACTACCTTTTCCCCCCACAAATGATAGGTACCGTATACTCGAGGGGTGTATTCAGTGTTATGGAAGACCCACATGTCATACGCTGACGTGGCAATCAGCTGACCAAATTAGGCGGGATATTTAAGCTCACCTAACACTGCATTCTTCCTGCGTTCCTTCTGCGTATATGCGTTCCCGTTTGTTGTTATGCGCCGTTTGCTCTTAATGTCTAATGACGGTCGTGTAATTGTGCCGAGCAGGGAGAAATATGTAGAAGAGCCGAACGCCAAGATAAAATATTATATGCAGTATGCACACTCCTTGTGTATTCTCATTCTATAATACATATTTGTTCAATCTGTTTGCGAGTCATTATCGGACTGAATTTGCTGTCAAAATCGGCACCGATACAATGCCACGCTTACGAGGAGAGACTGTCAAAAAGCTTTCCGGAGCATTTACACGATTCTAACACAGAAACACTTTGAGTGTGTTTATTGGAACAATAACGACTGGCCGACCGACCGTGATGATTTGGCTTGGCAGTTTAATTTCCACCTGCTCCTCCAGTTGCAGTGTCCTTCAAGCGAGCAGGGAACACTGAGCAGCGAGGAGTGGTGTAAAGTAACTAAGTACATTTACTCAAGTACTGTATACTACCCAACACGTCCCCACACGTCTTTAGAATTAGCCCCATAGGAAGCCCATGACGTCTTAGGGTCTTTTTAATGATATACAACGGGATCGCTAGAATCTCTCTCTCTGTTTTTTGCTTGGCCATGCCTTCTTCAGCGATCCTATAGACATGTTTTGCGCATGCGCACTGCCGTTCACTTCCTTGTTCACGGCCCGACTAAACTGTCTCTTTACTCTAAATCTACGTCGCTCGACATGGTTTTGATCAGAATGTTTTCGTTTCTGACTCAAACAAGCATCTCGTTTGGAATAACGAGAGAGTTCTAGAGAGTTCTGAGGTAGTAACGGAAAATTATGCCTCCCAGTTTTGGGGGGAAACGGAAGGCAGGGCTTTTCAGAGTAAAATCTGCCTCATCTGCTGGGCACTAGCTCTAACGCCTTTATTTTGTCATTTGAAAGTAGCCGATCTACAAGCTCACATAATGAATGAGACATTCTGCACATACTTTTGGTACCGATGCCTTTGTACTTTTACTCAAGTACATTTTGAATTCCGGAGTTTTACTTGTAAGGGAGCACTTCTATATTACAGAGTTGATACTTTTACTTAAAGTAAAACATTTGAGTGTCTCAAGCCTTGCATGAAATTGTGCAGGTGCAGCCGCCTGTCTGCCTGCATGCATGCCCCGCCCAATCTAAGGCCGGAGTACTAGTAGTGACGCCCTTCAGCTCAAACGGCACGTCCACCATCGCACGCACGCACGACAATTCCACGCCGTTATAATTAACCTTTAAATCAAACTGCCTGTAATGTAAAAAAAAAAAAGAAGAAAAAAAACCTGGTTCCCCTGGCAACAAATGCTATATGCCATGACATTTACCATGAAAATTGAATCTCCTGAACTGTTGCCTGGACCATATTAACCCATTAAAACCGGGAACGCATATAGTCTCTCCTTATAGCTTTTAACCGCTTTAACCATGATTTTAAAACGTGAAAATGTGGTGCAAATCTTTGAATATAATATTGTTTTACAGCAGGGGGGGGGGGCATCCGGTGGCCAAATACATATAGCCTAATTTGGGGTCCTTGACATGAAAAAGTTTGAGCAATAAAGCACAACTTTGAACCACTGAATTATAGAAACGCAGAAAACTGTCAGGATTTAGAAGACATTTGTATAGAATGGGGTCCTCAGGTCTTCACGGGTTAATTGAAGGGGAAGTGTGGACATCCGATTAAGTGACATTTCCTGGAGAGATGGATTACCCTGGCCCGCGGCGTCGTGCCCGCGGTCCAGACCCAAGGAACACATGTTTGAATGTAGCCAAGTCATTACTGTCGCTGCCATGCTTGTGCCCCTGTGTTTCAATTGGCACGTGTTACGGTTTCAATGTGGAGGCAATAACCACCGCCGCCCTGTGTACTATCGACACACACACACACACACACACACAGAGGGAGATGTCGAGATGGCTCGCACATCTCCAATGAGCACTCGTCGTAAGAGGGCGAGGGGATTCGTTGTAAATTGGAATCAGCCCTAGCTGGACTACAAAACTGACAAAACACAAATACATCTCTAATCGTCTATTTTCAGCATGCAACCAACTGTAAAATCAGGCCTCCTCCTTCTCCTCTGTTCTATATGTACCTCCTCCTTCTCAACCTTCTTCTCCTCCTCTCCTCTGTTCTATATGTACCTCCTCCTTCTCCTCCTCTCCTCTCCTCTCCTCTCCTCTCCTCTGTTCTATATGTACCTCCTCCTTCTCCTCCACCTCCTCCTTCTCCTCCTCCTCCTCCTCCTCTCCTCTGTTCTATATGTACCTCCTCCTCCTTCTCCTCTACTCCTGTTGTATTTACCTCCTCCTCCTCCTCCTCCTCCACGCCTACGCTAAAGACTTACATCCTCCTTCTCGGCACTCTGCAGGTCTCTCCACTCCTCTGTGACGTGGCTGAAGTCCATCTTGTTCATTGGCACCTTGATGTCGCCGATGGCGTCGTGCTTGGAGAAGCGGTCGAAGTCGTACACCGTCATCACCAGCGTCTTACCGCCCAGCTCCACGTATGGGACCTGATGGGGAGGAGAAGAGGAGGAATGATCCAAGTTAGAAAAATAATAGAAAATCTAGAGAGAGAGGGAGACAACCACAACCGCAAGGAAGTGGAACAGATTTCCAATCACTTTTTTTTGGGTCACGCTGATTGGCTGAAGGGGCTGTCTGTCAAACGCTGTACTCCTGCAGCCAACCATGCGGTCGAGACTCCGCACAAATGAATGGAAATGCGATTTCAAGGGGGAGTGGATAGTGTGTGATATACTTTATCAATCCCTTTCATACAATCATATAATTGGGAGATCTAAAGGTCAGACGTCCTTTGACGAATGACTGTGAGCTTCAGTTCTTGACTGTTTCCCATGACACTCGAGCATTATTGCCGAATTTCGTGGAAAACCAGGAAGCAGTAAGAAATGGTCCGAACACAATAAGGGGTCTTCACCCCTTCGGGCTTGACCCCGAATAATACAAAAGACAAACGGCCTTTTGTTGACTTCGTTCTTGTTAGATTTTGTTGTTGAGATTTTGTTAGGTTGGCCAACTCCCACTGCGCCCTAGTAGCCAAACCAACATTAGCCTGGTTTCCAGTCCATAGACCCACTCGACTGGGCTCAGAGTCTGACAATCAGGCTAAACCAACATGGCTGGTCTGGAAACACGGAGAGAATTATAACAGCTCAATGCTTTTCTCCAGACAGGAAAACACATCAATGCAGATAAATCTATATGCTAATTTGTCGTACAACAGTGTTGGGGGGATGAAAATAGCCGCTCTACAAGCTCACAACGCGATGCGACGCGACACATTGTGAGCTTGTAGATCTGCTAATTTCAAACAATTATTTGTTTAACTTCTGAAATGGGACTTTCTACTTTTGACACTTTAAGTACATTTTGATACCAATACTTTTGTACTTTCAATCAAGTAAATGCCGAATCCCGGACTCCTACTCGCAACAGACCCTTTCTGCGTTGCAACGTCGATAATATCGATACTTTTACTCGAGTAAGAAGAAATGTGAGTACTTTTCCTACCACAGCGGGGCTTTTAACGATCATGCTCTTTGATCACTGCTTAACAATCCCTTAATAATGACTGGACAGCCATGCAGCAGGCTCCTCCTATATAGTCCTATAGTGTCACAGCTATTGCACGAGTAATTGCTTGTCAAGTGTGTGTGCGTGTGTGTGTGTGTGCGTGTGTGTGTGTGTGTGTGTGGGGTGGATGGGGTGGTGGTGGTGGTGGTGGTGGGAGGGGGGGTCTTCAGGTTCCAAATCAATCACTGTCCAATGCCGTTTCTGGCTTATCTGGCCCAGATATCCTGGAAATGGAGGAATAAGAAAGGGGGGTGGGGGTGGGGTATAGGTATATAGTCCAGAGATCGAGCGCTATCTAGGATTTGATTCCTTATTGCCTTCCACCAGTATTGGAAAGCAACTAAGTACATTTACTCAAGTATGTAATGTTGAGGTATTTGTACTTTACTTGAGTGTTTCCAATTTCCAATACTTTCACTTCTACACTGCATCTCAGATCCAAAGGCGTGCTGTGATTGGCCAGTGGTCACTTGAGTGGCGGCGTGGCGCGGCATGCCTTCTGCACAACTGCAGCGGCCAATCTATCCATTTATATCTATGTGTAAATGTTACCTGTATTTTTCAGGTATGATATTAGTGTGTAGAAAAACAAAAATCACACCCATGTGAACTGAGTGGTGCAACTCCCCCGGAACATGCAGGCCGGTGAGCCGCCCCTGCGTCCGAAACGGTTGAGAAAGGACAAAGTTACCGTGACGCTATTTCCGTGCTCGGACGGACCAATGGGACCCAGGCAGGCAGGGGCACACGTTACTGGACAATGGAGCACCACTCGATAATAACACTCCCAGAGTCAGAGGGGGAGGCATACTATGATCCGACGGACCACTGCTCCGAAGGTGCGCTGGGGGTCGGGAGAGGGTTGGGGTTAGGTTTAGGTGTGCTGCCCCGGGGGAGGTTAGGGTTAGGGTGAGGGTTTGAGGTTAGGTTTAGGTGTGCTTCCCCGGGGGAGGTTAGGGTGAGGGTTGGGGTTAGGTTTAGGTGTGCTGCCCCGGTGGAGGTTAGGGTTAGGGTGAGGGTTTGAGGTAGGTTGTCGATCGGATCAATGCTCCGTCGGACCAAACACATGCACTCCATTCAGAGGCATATAGGAAAAAGAAACGATGTGATATAAAGCTGCTAGTTTTCTTTCTTCATGGGGGCACAAATTGCTTTCAGACGGTCGGTCCACAGGCCAAACACATTTGGTATAGTTGTTGACATGACAATATTTGAGACCCGACCTCTGCGATACAGGGTTTGTATACTTGGAACACGGTGGAATGAAGTGAAGCCGAGCATCACTGGGCGGGTGCGAGATAAGCACCTCGTGTCCTTGCCGCCAAGGGGAAACCGCTAACTTATAATTACTTTTTTCTTCTCTTCTCAGGACACGTCACATATTTTGAGCGTCACAAAAAAAGGTTTCACCGATGGACCTGGCACTAAGACGCACACATTAAGCCCTATAACTTCTGCCAAAACACCTGCGGATGAATAACACAACTTTTCCAGCTGCCGAGTGACACTCACGCATCCATTATGGAAGGATGTTTCCCCGAAAAATCTAGGCCAAACCGAGAGCGGGGTGTGTAGCCGAGCGGTGCACAGCTGCCTGTGTTCATCCCAATCACAGTGAGCGTGTGTGGCGCGTGCATGCGTTTGTGCACGCATGCATGTATGTATTTGCATGTGTATACCGCGTTGCGAATATACGTGTGCGTGCGTGGGCTTGTGTGAAATTTTCTGTCAGGAGCTTGTTAATGTGCCAGCTGGTCGCTGTCTCCGCGCCCTTCCCAGAATTCTCCGCTGCATGCAAATTCAGTTTGTCAGTGGAACTAAAAACTCTTATAGCGTTGGATAAGCTAAGGCGTGTGAATATTTTATTTGAGCGGTGGCACACCGTCTCCGATGAACAGCTGTGTGTGTCTGTCCATATGCATGTATGCGTGTCCATTTCAGTATATATGGACAATGTTGGCACTGTTGAGCTTACACTGTTGAGCTAAAAACTACAACTGGTTACAGGTGCATGATGGGAAGCCGAGTATTTTGTGTCCTACTGTATATATATATATATATATATATATATATATATATGTATATATACACCCACACACACACACACACACTTAACATCTTTATTTGCATTCACATTCACACAAGGAATTTCTTGAACACAAACAATAGTGGATGCGCAAGCATGAAAGAAACTGCTTCAGGATACAGATCACGGGTTCTCCATATATGGCGACTGCCAATTATTGCAGACACTGAACTGAATTTTGCCGATGCCTTTAGCTCTCGGCTTGGGCATGCCTGCAATCTGCAGGCCCCTCACGACTGATTTATGGACATTACGGAGGCTTCCAAATATGAACACAAGTAGTTTACCACACACACACACACACACACACACACACACACAATTGTTTGCGTTACATCCAGAGGTCGATCATTCTATTAAGTCAACAGCTGTGCCAGCCTCCAAAGCCATCGCTCACCCCACATTATGGTGTGATTTTTTCCCCCCCTGGTTTACCCATTACCCATAAAACCCATATAGTCTGAGCGGCACACACTGATTATACTGTTAGCTTTCTGCACCTGGCAGTTATGACATTCTTGTTTTGTTATGTTTTTGGGGGGGAGGGAGGTTACCTTAAAGGTGAACTGCTCGTTGAAGGTGGGGTTGAGGGTCTTCCGGTGGACCTTGGTCTCAAACTTCTTCTTCTTGTCGGGCAGCAGGTAGACCTTGACGTAGGGGTCAGACGTGCCGCCCATGTCCATGGCAGGGAGCTCCGCCGCCTGGATGATCCCCACGATGAGCTGCAGGGGGAGACAGAGGACACACCTGTGGTGACTGACACGACAAGACAGCGTCACGCCACGCACCGTCATCTCAGCACCGTTCCCAATAGGGCATCGTGCATCTCGACATCTAAACACCTTTACAAATAACCGACCGGGTATGCAATCCTATCTGATCCTGGTCTCCTGGGCTGTCATATTGAAGTGAAACAACAACAGATGGTTAAATGGTAACGGTCCTTTCAGACGGGGAGTGACTGACACGCCTAGTATTTCATTTTCAACTAGAAAAAGTGCCCATCGGGGCGCAGGTCTCCACCAGGGCAGGTCAGGTAGTGGCCTCCTGGTGGCGCTATAACAGGACAATGTGAAAAGGGTGCAATTTGTTCTTACACCTTTGATGGCAATTAAATGATTTGTGGCATTTTGTTCCAGAAAAAAAATCCACCTGTTGGTGGTGCTATAACAGGCCAATGTGAAAGATTTTATAAAAAATTGCACACTGTGTTCATGTTTTGAGACTTTTTGTTTGAAACGGGCCAATCCTGCAAACTTTGAAAGCCAATGTTAGCCAATTACTAGAGTAATAGCAGAAAAATGTGTTTTTCAAAAGGAGGGTTACGATAGATTAATCTACCCCCAGGTGGAACCGTGTGAGAACGATTGGTGAACGGTAGCTATGGTGATTTACAACGAGACAAGGAATGGTCGCTATATATCTGCCCATGCAGCTGTGGTTGTTGCCAGGCAGATACATTGACCAGAATACTGACCGGTGTTGTTCAGAACACAGAAGAGTTTGGAGGGAGTATATGAACGGGCACTTTTTTTCCCAGACAGGTCAACAGAAAAACGTTCAGACGTCAGATGGATAATCTAAGGGATAATTGACGGGGCCGGCGGACATTATCGAGAAGTACATCCCGACACGATGATTAGCCTCTCTTTTGCGTGCGACTTAACGTCTGCTATTGTAGTGACTCTACAGGTTCTTAACAGCCCTAGCGGCATCTAGACGGGGGCGGCATGCCGTGCAGGGGGTCAGGAGTGGGACGTGTCAGGTCAGCAACATGAGGCATAATGGCTCCTCTTCACATATAAAGGCTGATATAACTCATAACACACGACGGACGGATCGAGGCCCTCGCATGCCGGGGGCTGATTGAGCTGCCAGTCACCGGGGCCTCTCCCCCCCCCCCCCGACAAGTCAGTCAATCAACTTCCTATCAGGAAGCCATCAAGTGGCAATCTGGAGGGTGACCATGTGCCACTAACCCGTGAGACTCATGGTCAGCGGCTGCGCGGCTTTTTTGCCGCACGGTCGAGTGTCACCGCCGTGATCAGAGGAGTTACAGTACCACTCCCCCCCCATTTAACTGTAACCACTTTCACCCTGCTATGTCACTATTTAACTGTAACCACTTTCACCCTGGTATGTCACTATTTAACTGTAACCACTTTCACCCTGGTATGTCACTATTTAACTGTAACCACTTTCACCCTGGTATGTCACTATTTCACACTTTCACCCTGGTATGTCACTATTTCTGGCATGTCATTGTAGGCACAAGAAATATTCAACTATATATATTTTTAAGAGCAGATCTACACGCTTCTACACGCGTCACAATGTGATGCGTTGTGTGAGCTTGTAGATCGGCTATTTCCCCCCCCCCAAAAAACCTACGCATATACAGGTTAAAGCAAGCATAATTCTTTGATCTTTATTCTATTAGCTGATTCATACAAAAATTAATTGTACAGTTAATGTCGGGCCTGCAGGATGGCAGTGAGATTCCAGCAGAGAGCGTTCTTTATGAAGTGATGCAGTGTTTGATTACAAAGTAAACATATTATGTAATGTAATATCACACATGGACACACACACACACACACACACACACACACACGGATCGCAAACAGGAACACAACATCACGGGAACATCATCGGATGTCCTCACTCAATTGAACCGTGCTTAACCCATTTTGACCCGAGGTCAGATTCTAAAAAATGTCTTCTAAATCCTGACAGTTTTCTGAAAAAGCTATGTTTCTATGTTAGTCGTTCTTTAGATTAAAAAAAAAATAGCAGATCTACAAGCTCATAGCTATGAGCTTGTAGATCTGCTATTTTTCAACAGCTAAAGCATGACATAATGCTAACACCAAAAGGGGTTCCCGTCCAGAACGGTTATTAAAAGGCATCCCACAGGTACCGCATAACATTGTCATTATCGCAACACACCGCAGCGCAGCCAAATGAGATCCTGTCATGTTTTCAGTGGCTATAACGCCGACACCGCTTTCTACAAATTGCACCCTTCCGTGTAGCTTATCAGAGTGACTTGCTGAAGAACTTGGAAGACAAAAAATTGCACCAATAATTGGACTGTCTGTCACTGATACCCTGCACGGCCTAAAGTGTGACGTTATTATCAGGAGTGGGATCACGGGCCACGGCGTGACTATCCGTGCGTTTGTGTCTCGGTCCAATTGATTCCTATGCCCGTTCGTCAGCACAAGTCTGTGTGCCCAGTTGTTCTGAAATACTGTAGAATGTCAGAATTCTGCTCTTATACAGTGTGTTCCCACCCCTGAGTGTGATGTCAGAGGAAAATGGTCGCTCTTTGAATAATGGTCTCTATAGTACAGTAGTGGCCGCTACAGTATACCGTACGTGACTCAGCCCTTAATTGCAACCTATACTGTACCTCTGAGGGATTTGTCCTAATGCATCATAATTCAGAACGCTGCTCTGACAACTCTGATGTGAACACACACGCAATACAATCCACAGTAGGCTATGTATCTATTTGCAATCTGGGAAGTCGGAAATCCGTTCTAGAACGTTTCACGCAAATTGAAAGTATGTCTTCTTGATAGATTCAAATGGACCCTCACAAGAGCATGCTTCTGTGTACTCAGGGCCCTATTTAGACAATCTATGGGGGGGGGGGGGGGGTCCGCACCAATTTTGCTATAGTTGAACAGCACGTCATCTGGTCGCAAAGCCCGGCTAGTTGATCTGGTCGCATGCAAAGCCTGACTATAGTTGAACAGTGCGTTATCTGGTCGCATGCAAAGCCTGACTATAGTTGAACAGCACGTTATCTGGTCGCATGCAAAGCCTGACTATAGTTGAACAGCGCGTTATCTGGTCGCATGCAAAGCCTGACTATAGTTGAACAGCACGTTATCTGGTCGCATGCAAAGCCTGACTATAGTTGAACAGCGCGTTATCTGGTCGCATGCAAAGCCTGACTATAGTTGAACAGCGCGTTATCTGGTCGCATGCAAAGCCTGACTATAGTTGAACAGCGCGTTATCTGGTCGCATGCAAAGCCTGACTATAGTTGAACAGCGCGTTATCTGGTCGCATGCAAAGCCTGACTATAGTTGAACAGCGCGTTATCTGGTCGCATGCAAAGCCTGACTATAGTTGAACAGAGCGTTATCTGGTCGCATGCAAAGCCTGACTATAGTTGAACAGCGCGTTATCTGGTCGCATGCAAAGCCTGACTATAGTTGAACAGAGCGTTATCTGGTCGCATGCAAAGCCTGACTATAGTTGAACAGAGCGTTATCTGGTCGCATGCAAAGCCTGACTATAGTTGAACAGCACGTTATCTGGTCGCATGCAAAGCCTGACTATAGTTGAACAGCGCGTTATCTGGTCGCATGCAAAGCCTGACTATAGTTGAACAGAGCGTTATCTGGTCGCATGCA
The DNA here is from genome assembly GCF_963924005.1 of Protomyctophum bolini. Classification (NCBI taxonomy): domain Eukaryota; kingdom Metazoa; phylum Chordata; class Actinopteri; order Myctophiformes; family Myctophidae; genus Protomyctophum; species Protomyctophum bolini. Next base: position 20,260,360 of record NC_137884.1, read on the forward strand.
AAGCCTGACTATAGTTGAACAGAGCGTTATCTGGTCGCATGCAAAGCCTGACTATAGTTGAACAGAGCGTTATCTGGTCGCATGCAAAGCCTGACTATAGTTGAACAGAGCGTTATCTGGTCGCATGCAAAGCCTGACTATAGTTGAACAGAGCGTTATCTGGTCGCATGCAAAGCCTGACTATAGTTGAACAGAGCGTTATCTGGTCGCATGCAAAGCCTGACTATAGTTGAACAGAGCGTTATCTGGTCGCATGCAAAGCCTGACTATAGTTGAACAGCGCGTTATCTGGTCGCATGCAAAGCCTGACTATAGTTGAACAGCGCGTTATCTGGTCGCATGCAAAGCCTGACTATAGTTGAACAGCGCGTTATCTGGTCGCATGCAAAGCCTGACTATAGTTGAACAGCGCGTTATCTGGTCGCATGCAAAGCCTGACTATAGTTGAACAGCACGTCATCAGAGACACAAAGGATATCGATATGACGTTGCTGTAGCTACAGAGACACAAAGGATATGACCTTGTTGTAGCTACAGAGACACAAAGGATATGACCTTGTTGTAGCTACAGAGACACATAAAGAACGCCAGGAGGCTATGCATTCATGACATTCATACAAGACGAGATGGATATGTGCTGTATGTAGCCATGGATCACACAACGCTCCATTTACAGCCAGTACATCTACATAAACGTTCTCATTTCCCAAATATAAAGTGCTCACCCCCAGCAGGGCCATGCACGGATGTTACAATTCTACCCGTATACCTTCCGTATTGTTCAATAAAAAAAAGCATTGTTTGAAGTTCCGCCATGACTAATGAATAAAATGTAGGCACGCTTTAACTTACTGAACTATATGCATGCCTTTCTCCCTATCTCTCTCCTCACCGATCGCCTAACGCATAACAGTGGCAACTTCTGTTGCTTGTAAATATGTTCATCTGCCGCCTGAGATTATTTGTTTTTTTGTGGTATGTGCAGACTAGTAGGCTACCATATATCATGTGTCACTTATATCGTTGGTTGTTTGTGTTGAAATCTGATTTATTATTATTACAAGTCTAAATGGTACAGAAATGTTCTGTTTTGAGTACAATGTCCATGCGTGAGATACATCATATTCATGAATGTGGCTATAGAAGGGGGTATAATTCAAATCTTCAGCACATTTTCGTGGCGGTAGCTCGGCGTACTGGCTCTGTCTCAGATAAGGAGGATAATCCTCAGGAAAGCTTTGAAGCAATAGCAGAGAACGAAAGTGGTTGTTTTTGAAACTCATCACACGACCATATCTGCTCTGAAAACACATTCTGACCGCTCGCCAGTGCTGGAAGAAGCAATAAGATTATTTACCGAAGTGGTCAGATGGGTGGGGGAGCGTTCCTTAGATCTCCAAGTAGGCCCTGATACAGAACATTTTGGGAACCCAAAGCCATTTGGCATGTGCACAAATTGACACAGTCGGCGGTCTCTCCTTGATGCATGATTAGGAAGGATAAGGCTGATAATTGTAGAAACTGTGATGGCAATAATTTTGCGAGCTATAACAGCAATAGTACTATGTGATCATCACTGCAGTAATTACACAGATAATAATTACACTTATTAAATTGAATCGCACAAATGCACACGCACAGTACCATTTCAGGCCCTCTTAATGGCACAAGTAGACATTACAATAAACAGGCTATGTGAGTCATTACGTGAAAACCAATATTACGGGGTGGGGTGGGGGGGACAATATTACATTTCACAGACTCCATCTGTCATGCAGTGCAGTCAGTGACAGCCTACTCTATGAGGCTCCTGATTGCAGTAATAAGCTTCCACACACACACAGTGGAGCCGCGGCATAATGAATGGATGATAGCTGTCACCCAATGTGACGGTGACCTCCGTGCACCGACACACACTCTGGGTTGGCCGCCTCTCAGAGTGGCCATACAGTCCACACATCAGCCATCAGGCCCGCGCCGGCCAAGCCATGGAGCAGACAGGGGGGGATCCAGCCTGCAGCCACCACCGGCTGCCTCGTCTGACCTACTTACAGCCAATGTTGTTGTCGTCGACTGAAGCTATGACGAAAAATGTTCGTCGACTACCAATTTTCACTGACGAAAACTAAATGAAAACTAAATGGAAACTAAATGAAAACTAAGCTATATGGTGACTAAAACTATGACTGTTGATTTTTATCAACAAATAAAAACTAGACTAAAATGTTAGGAAATGTTAGGATCCAGTATAAGTCATTTTACACATGCTGAAAATAGCCGATCACATTGTGAGCTTGTAGATCGGCTATTTTCAGCAAGTGTAAAATCAGTTATTTCGACGGCATCAAGGCCCACCAAAATACATTTCAGTCGACTAAATCAACTGTAGATTTAGTCGACTGAAATCTTAAAACATTCCGGGTGACTAAAATATGACTAAAACGAAATGAAAGCTATTCAAGAGACTATACGACTAAAACTAAAATCGAAAGTAAAAGCCTTAAAACTACTGCTAAATGTATATGCATTGTCAAAGCTTAGTGTATTTTAACTCATTCGTCTTTGGATCGTCTTTTTTGATGTGCTAGACCTGTGCCCGTCGTCGGCCACCGGCCCACTTGGGAACGATGCAAGTTGTGAACCTAGTATGCAATACCCGTTGTCATAGCACCCGTTTTAACCATCTGTCTGTGTCCCTTTCTTCCCATACTGTATATATGGAGATCTCTGAATCGGTCTGTCTGCCTGCCTGTGTTAAAGTGGACTGGTTAAGTAATCAAATGACAGGTGCAGGGTTTCCATGGCAATCAATGAGGCTGAGGCAGGGGCTATAAACCCACTAATATGTCGTGTGCCACGCAATAAAGGCACTCGAAATAAAACGTCCTGAGCTTCTGGTAAAAAGGAAGCATATACTAACCATAGTCAGAGACCTTTTTTGTCTCCCAATACAGCACTGCTGCTTCACGTATACAAAATATCATCAGATCCAACTGGTCTATTATAGAAAGTGACCCATCCCTCCCATCCCTCCGCAGTGTGTTTCCTGAAACTCCCATCTTTTCCTTCAGGAGAGCTCCCACTATAAGGGACAAATTGGTTCTCCTGACAAAAAGACATCTTGGCTTCACAAACCCACAGGGACTTAAATGTATGAATTGTCCTCATTGCTCTAATGTCCTTCAGGCAAAAACTTTTTCAGACCTCAAAACACAGAAAATATACAAAATCAATGATTGTATTAATTGTAGTAGGCCTACCACACATCTATCGTCTATCGTCTCAAATGTCCTTGCCCTGATGTATTTTATATAGGCAGAACCAAGCGCCGCTTAAGAGACCGCCTGGCCGGGCATAAATATGACATTCGAATTAATAATGCTAATTATCCTATAGCCAGACACTTTAGTCAGTGTCATGACAATAATGACACTTTGCTGAGAATCACAGGAATTGAATATATCAAACCCCTCACCAGGGGGGGTGGTCGCACCAGGAGACTGAACCAGAGAGAAACATTCTGGATTCACACCCTGGATGCAATTACGTCGCCTGGCCTGAATGAGGACATAGACTTCATGTGCTTTTTATAGGTTAATTTGGGCTCTATATTAACCTTTGCTACTATTACTATTACATGTCTGTGTCCTCCGATATACATGTTATATGCTATAGATTATTTTGCATTTATATCTGTTTTTAATGGTGTAGCCTTTCCAATGTATTTGTAGCTTTATGTGTACTTTTTTTCATTTGATGGGTCCTTTCACACACGTTTCCTATTTTTTCTACTTGATGATTGTCTGATTGTTCTTGTGTGATAACAATGTAATGAGTTGAACCACGTGATCTGCTTCTAAGTGGTTAATTGTAATTGCTGGACTGGTCCCCACCAGCCCTATTTAATTAGTTTGTTTTGCTCTTTGTTTTGTTAGCCCTGATGAAGACTGTATAGGTCGAAACATGTCGGTTGAATAAAGTTTTCCTCCTTTTTAACCGTAAGTGTTCCCGGATCTCCGCTTTGTTCTATGGCTGAGGCAGAGGCTGGGAATTCTACAGGCGAGGGGACTTATTTAGGCTCCATTAGGTCCACTGGCAGAGCCTGACCAGAGCCTTTTGTGGCACTTCTGGACATCCGTGCATCCGACCGACTCGACACCGGTCACTGCACTCCCTGTGGTGGTGTGGAACACCAGTGTGTCAAATATGACACACTCGGTGGTGCGAACGGTGCTCGATTTACGTGGGCACACACACACACACACACACACACACACACACACACACACACACACACACACACACACACACACACATTGTGAGATATTGATTACGCTTCACAACTCTGTTCTGCACACGCGCGTAACACCCGGTTCCGGTGCGAAAAAAGAAAAGAAAAACGGAATTGAAAAGTCTGCTGAATTATTGCTGTCTTTCTATGGGAATGGAGTTTTTAGAGACCTAATATCTCGGATCCGGGCTGCGTTTTTTGATTAAAACAAGCTTGATACATTGAGCCTTTGCATACGCCTGTATAAGGTCGTCGGGGGCTGCGACAAGTGCTATGGGCTATAAGATGGAGTCTGACTACAACTAAATAAATGTTTACTCAAAGACTATATGATTAAAACTATAAATGAAAGGTTTCTGTCGAAATGAACACTGGTGTAATATGTATGCATGAGCCCATGCATGTGTGTGTGTGCTGCCAGTAGTGTTTAATAATGGGGTATAGCCAGCCAGCCCAGTGAGTGAGGGAGGGACAGGCCCTGCGTTCGTTCGTTCACGCGTTGCTTCTATTATCTGTCACACAACATCTGGTGGTGGTGGAGAAAAGCTGATCCGATGTGCTCCATCCTCTCTGCTCACTCACTCTGCTCTTTAACCCACTGAGACTTGAGACCTGCAGATTCTACAAACGTCTTCTAAACTATAACAGTTTTCTGAATAGCCTATATGTTTCTATTATCGGTAGTCATTCTCAAACCATTTCATGTCAGGACCCCAAATATTATATGAAATCGGCCGCCAACCCTCTCCCATCTGAAAATATGTTGTTCCATGGAGCCCCCAGAAGCAAATATTTGAGTTGAAAACGTTCGCTGTGGAAGCATAAGAAGAATCTTTCAAAATAACTTACCGAGTGCCGCGCTTTATATACAAGCTCTGCTATTTTTCCACAGATGAAGTTTAAAACAACTAGAAAGTGGTTAAGATCCTTATGGTGACACCGATGCATTCCCCGTCCTAAATGGGTTAAAACCCACTCACTGGAAACGAGGAGAGCAGATGGATTTTTGCCGGGAGCGTATTCCATCACGGTAAAAAAAACAGAATGAAAAAACAGAATGAAAGAAAAAAGGCACACTGCTTTAGAAGAGCGTTGGATCCCGAGGCGTATCTTTGCCCCGACGCCAACGCCAACGCCAACGCGACACAACGTATGACTGGTGTGATACTCTCTCCTTGTCCCGCACAATGAGGAGCTCAGCGGTGGAAAGTAACTAAGTATATTTACTCAAGTATTGTACTTAACCCATTTTGACCAGAGTTAAAAACACTTTGAAAGAATATATATTCAAAGATTTGCGCCCACATTTTTATGATTTTTCAAAAATAGCAGATCTACAAGCTCGTAGCGTGCCACTCGGTGGCCTCAAATTTGAGGTCCTGGGCTGACGCACATGACGTCATGAACGTCCGTCCATGTGTAGGTTGTCTAACATAATGAGTAAAAGCAATTCTTTCTTTCTTTTCTGGAATAAAAAAATTAAATAAAATGAACACAGAAACAGGACAGGTCAGAGCACCACAGAGGGTGTGTGGGTGACTACTTACTTTTGCAAAAAAAACCAAAAGACAACAACAGCAAAGTGATATCGTAGAGTATAGAGCGAGTGCCTTACCGTGTTCTCTGTGAAATTGTAATCCAGCGAGTACTGTAATTTGCCCAGTTTCTCCTCCTCCTTGGCCTCGGGCGGCTCTTGCTCCGTGTCGGTCAGGCCTGTCTCGGCGTCATCCTCATCCTTCAAGGCCTGAAGGAAACACCCACCAACAGTCAGAGTCGTCTGGGCAGCGTGCTGCAGGCTCCCGCCGGCCTATATCCCATCCCCGGGCCGGCTGTATAGCCCCGTCCCACGCTCTAGGAGGGCCTGCCGGCCGACCTATAGACTCCTGAAAAAGCTGCCTCTCGTTTTTTTTGTTGTTTTTTTTCGGGCTGGGGGGGGGGGGAGGAGGGATGGGGTAGGGGGGGAGCAAGCACTACTAAATCACCACAGTGGTTAACACCAGGACATGCTCTGTGGTGAACTATTATTATAGCCCGGGCCTGGATGCTTTTCTATCAATCTCTGTGTGTGTGTGTGTGTGTGTGGGGGGGGGGGGGTTGTCTTTAAAGGGAGAAAAGATCAAATGATGGCAAGGGAGATGAGAATAATGAGCAGGCATCGGAGAAAGATAGGATAGGGCTGGGGGGAGAGGGAGGGAGGGAGGGAGAGAGAGAGAGAGAGAGAGAGAGAGAGAGAGAGAGAGAGATATGCTCCCGGAAAGATCACGGTGTGACCATTCCATTGATGTTTATTTTTAGGCCGATCAAATCTCTGGCAAAAAAGATAATCTCATATGGCAGAGAGAGCGGTAACAGGTGAGGTTGCCCTTTCAGCTATAGTTAGATATTGTTATAGGCGAGGTTGAAGGGGAGGGGGGGAGGGGGGGGGGGGTGGTGGGTGCCATTGTGGTGGGGAAGAGCTAGGGTGAAGCACTTTGTTTAGAGGAAGAACACATGCGATTGAAGAAGGCAATAAAGAAACTTGCTCTCAAGGTCATTCATTCATTCACCGTCAAAGGTTGCCTTTTCCAACATGTCTCTTTCGTTATAGGCATGCAGTAGCATTCCCAGTAGCACGAACCAGTGCTCCCGTGATGTGACCCCCATTCCCCGAGTGTCATCGCCGCCCCCCCGCCCCCCTCCCACCACTCAGACACACATTCAGTCACATTGTCATCGTCATAACGCTCAGCTCAATGTGTCGATGCTGGTGGTTCAGTAGCTATAGAAGCGTCATGCCAGCGGTGGGTGGGTGTTGGTAAGAGGGGTTGAATGTATACATCAGGCTGTCAGGCCCTATATATCGGTCTGTCAGGTTGCTTGTGTGAGGCGCAAAAGCTGAACAACGTTGATTTTACTTTGAATGTCTATGAGCGCGTCGGTCTCCGCCTCTCACAAGCACGTCCAATTATTTCGATGGGACTTTTTGAGTGTTTATTTCTCCACATCCCCTCTGCTAAGCGGGGCAATTGTACTCGTTTCATCTCAAGAGGAGGAATGGTCAAGCAAGTGAAATGATTGAGGCAAAAAAATTGCCAGCGATTATGAGGCTGACTTGAACGTGCATCGGGTCTTTCCGTGATGTCAATCCAACTTTCGTTCTTTCATACTTTTTTTTTTGCCCGGCTAGACGAACGCAGATGCAAAATTCTGCATGAAAATGTTTCTCTTTCATTGCCAGTTTCAAAAGATTTAGAAAAAAAAAGACAACAATTGTACTTGTAGAGCCTCTCAATCATTCCACGTTTGCTCTCGGGCACACGTTTGAAATGTAAACGGAACGGTTCAGATTCAGAAGGCAGGAGACGTTCGCTTCACGGCAAAGAGATCAATGTGGTTCAACCTCGTCAAAGCGTACCCAGTGCTTCTTTCAATACTACATATATATGTGCTGTGCATATGCAAGTTGTACGCACATATATAAAATAGATATACATGTACTGTATGCATAGTTACATATATTTTGTTTTTACGGGAGTATAAGTTGTTGTCAAGAGGCTATAAGAAAAAAAAAACACACATCAGAGCAGCAGGCTTATAGGAAGATCCAACAGCAATGTGGAACCTACCGCCCATGTGACCAATCCCGAACAGTCATCAGACACAACACAGATAAGGAGGACATAGAAGGAAGAAGCACACATTAAAACAAAACCACACGCAAGGATATTAACACACACCAGAGAGAGAGTGGACACACGCACACACCCATGAGAAATGACCGCTCGTTGCCTGATTTAGGAGCAGCTGGCTGGGCTGAGGGACTTCGTTACAAATGGAGGGCAGCAGCTTATACACAGTGAAATCTTTCACTTAATTTATTTAACCACTTGAACCCGAGCTAGCGTCCCTGTTCTGCGGGGTCTAGCATTCTGCCACAGAGATATAGCCAATCTTCAAGCTGCGAGTCGTTGTGTTGGAGAGCAAAAAACAGGAGTTGCTCTAATCTAGTACACCGTTCAGCTTTTTTGTTTCCTACATTTTATGATTTTAAAAACTATTAAATTATTTAAAAATGTACAAAAAACATTCCGGCCCCCTCCCCCGCCCCAAAAAAAGGAAAATATTTCATGAATTGAAAAAAATCTAAATGTTTATAGCCGATCTACAAGCTCATAACGGAATCACTGCCTTTGGGAATCGGGTCAACTAACACAGTGGGGTCCGGGAACTCATAGGGGTCCTTGAGAGAGTTCCAGGGGGTCCCCAGCTAAATGTTAGTTTTAGGAACCAAATGGACCCTTTATAGGTCTGAAACTCAGAGTGTACAAATGGACACTTGGTTCCATTTGTACACTCTCAGAGTTAAATTAACTTTGATTTTAAATTATAAATTGGGGTCCCAGAGATAGAAATGCCATTACATGGGGGTCCGTCGCCTAATTCAGGTCAAACCTGGGGTCCTGGTTGAGAATCACTGCTAGAGCTATAAAAATCTTCTCTTATGGGGGTCCCTGGATCTGACTCCCTGACAGCACCCTCTGTCTGAAATTAGACATAGATCTTAGCAAAAATGTAGACGCTCATTGCTAGTCTAGTATAGTGAGCTGAGCTGTGATGACAGAATTTGTGCTGCCATGTTTTAAGCTGCTCTATTATTTTTAATCTTTTTTAATCAGCGCCGCGGAGACGAGTGTCCTCAACATTATGTGTTACAGTGGGTGTAATAAAAGTGGGAGCGATTAAATAATTGTGTTCATTTCTGTCAGATGAAGTCTAGTGTATAATATACACTAGACTTCATCTGACAGAAACACACGCGGTTTCAGAAGTATATTATACTTCTGAAACGAACGATGTTGTTGGCATGGGAAGAGACTGCAAAATGGGAAACTGACTTCGGCAAAAGATCCAACCAAGAATGTCAGTATATTGAGATTCTCGGTTCACACAATTAAAAGTGGCCTATGCTGCTAACCCGGGTTTTAAGTGTTAGCGCCCCACAGCCTACCTTTATGTTTCCAAAAGGCGTTCAATTGGTGTTTCCCTCGCTTTAGTTTGTGTTTACTATGCGGGGATGTCATTTCTCTGGGTGGACGTGCCACTGCATACATTACACACAGCAAACCTAACTCAGCACTGAGTCTTAACACAAGTGAGAAGTGAGATTTACAAAAGGAAACACTCACAGAAATAGGTACGGAAATAAAGGAGAGCATAATAATAATAATAATAAAAAGAATGAGACATTCACTCCTCTTTTGTTCTGAAGCCAACGTCATGGCTGGCAAAGTTAATGGAGCCTTTTCGATGTAGCCAACAGGCTTTTTTATTTGTTCAAAGTGGGACATTGGTATATATATATATTTTTTTTAATTGGCCTGAAATATTGTCTGTATATGAATGAATATATGAATCCATGAATCCACTTTTTGACCGGCTGTCATCATTGAGAAATTATAGGGGGTTATATGTGACCATACAATTAACAACCTATGTAAGGCAAAATCTTAAAAGAATGTCATTATGCTTTAAGTAGCATGTGACGTGAGAAAACGCTCCTTGGGCTAAATTCTGCCATAGCCACTTCACATTTTTGAGTTTTTTTTGCCCAAGGAGTGTCTTTTTTCGTGCAAAGCAAATGCTTGGAATGGGTTCAGAATCATGAAAAACCCCTGGTCACATGTTACTTCAGTGCCACAGGACACGTGCCTCCCACGTAATGATAATGACATTTTTACATGTTTGCCTTATTGTTAATGGTATATGGTCACATATAACCCCCAGACAAATTGCTCAATGATGACAGCCGGTCAGCAAGTAGATTCATGAATGTATACTGTATGTAATATTTTAGGCCAATAAAATAAAAACTATATAACAAATGTCTCCCTCTACGCTCACGGCTGGTCTGTGATGATTATATATATATTTTTAAATAAAGAAACAATAACGAATCAATCTGCCATCACAGAACAACACTAAATAACAATGAAAATAATACATTGACGCAATCATTTTGGGAGAATTGTAACACAACGTAAAAAAGAAATACAGAATACAGAACAATACCGAATAGATTTGAGATCTATACCCTACAGGGAGAGTCAACGATAACAACAGGAGGCAGAGCTACACAATAAAGTACAGAATTGGAAGAGATTTTTAAAGGGCCACTTCACCACTTCTCACCTACCTTCATATAATTGAGTCCTCACTAATGTCAACCAGTGACATCGTCGATTGCGAAATCCAATTAAAGCTAATAGAAAGTGCAGGCTTTCTATTCCTAAAATGTAGCAAAGCGATACTGGAAGCCATCGTTCTCATAATAATACGAACATCGAAATGTTAATTTTTGTTTTTTATCTTGTTTAACAAAAAAAATACAAAAAAAAAAAAACGCTGATGTCACAGGTTTCGGAAATGCCCACAGCCCTCGAGACACAGACTCAGTAGAACACAAAAAGTGGTATTTTATCATGAACATTAGTGAGGACCAATAACATGAAGATAGGTTGAAAAGTGGTGAAGTGGTCCTTTAAGTACAACCTGCTAGTGTTTAAGGGTGGTTTAGTAGTCACTGTCTTTACCTCGGTTTTGGCTCCGCCGTCGACGTCCATCATGTTGATGGCGTTCTTGCCCTTGTCTTTGCCCTTCTTTTTGTTTTTCTTCTTGAATATCCATTTTTTGCAGACACAGAAGCAGCAGGCCAGCACCAGGATGATGGCCACGAAGGCAATGGAGACGATGGCCCATGATGGCACTGTGTAGGAGGAGGCATGCGTGCACACACACACGCACGCACACAGACACACACACACACACACACACACACACACACACACACACACACACACACACACACACACACACACACACACACACTTAATAAAGTCACTCGCCGCCAACACCCCCATTCTGGTGTCTGAATTGTGTACTCCAGGACCGCCAGTGTAGGCTAGTTCATTCTTTGCTTTCCACCACCACTGCCCCCCATGACGTGCTAGGGCAGGGCAACACCTCACTGAACACCCCTCAGCCACTTTAGTGGAAATAAGGGCCGATTCATACTCCTATTTTACCGCTGTTTCGGCGCTGTAGTGCCGAAATCATTTCGGCTCGTCAGAAATTTTCAGTAGCACCGAAGAGTCGACTTTAGGATGGTACACGCCCCCCCGGAACCTCAAATGACGTCACATTGTAGGCTTAACAGAGCCGAACCGACTTTTATTCGGCTCTAAAATAAGAGTATGAATCGCGCCTAACACATACATGTATTCTGCTCTAGCCATTTGGCAGTAGGGCCGTGACCAATAAGTCAACGACGCAGAACCACTGAAAGCAGGGTTATATGTGTGGTTCTGGCAGACCTCACTCTCAAGCACACTCGTGAAAATGCGGCACAAATCTTTGAATATATATTCTTTCAGAAGACTTCTTTTCTTTTTTCGACGTCAGGCCTAAATAAATGCCATTGACAATGAATGGAGAATTTACGTCATATCATGTCAAATCGGCATATGTTTGTCGGGAACCCTTGGCCAATAAGGGAGCACCATTCTTGATGATGTACGATGATATGGGGGGGGGGGGGGGGGGTTAAAATCTAAAACTTTACTTGTGGGTTTATTAGATAAAGCTGTCAATGTTGCCGTTATTACTCAAACTCCCGATTTGAATGCTTCTATGTACAAAGTAAAAAAACAACAACAAGAACAAAAATATCATTCCTATCGAGCTTGCGAGGTAATGGAATTCCTCGTCGGCACAATTACTTTAAGTTCTCTGAGGCTTCCATTTCGTCTGTTTGTTTAGAGTACACATTCAGTTCGCTCCATGGTTTGCTTGTGATTAGTCGATGTGATTTCTTTGGGCAGGTGGTAGCACTTCAACATGGAACCACTACAATCAAGTCGCTTGTGTTCTGTTGGCACTGCTTTACTGTGTGCGATATCGGAGTGAAAAGATTTGATTACTAGTTGGAAGCCTTCCTAGTCACTGTTTGTTCTGAATGACTGTGGCCCTTAACTATAGGGTCAACCGGTGGGACGGTCCGACGTTGAGAGTTACACTACTCAAGAGCACAGCAAGGACCCCGGCCAGCTGCCAGGCCCAGGCACACGCACACACACACGCACACGCACACGCACACACGCACACAGCGCCTGACAAACCAGCCAGTTTGGCACAATAACCCATACGCTTTCCACATGCTGTGCATGGAATATCCAGAAACACACAGACAGGGCAAGTGGGTTATTGAACATATCACAGAGACGGTGGACGAACCCAGATGGGCTGGAAATAATGAGGACGGAAACTCAGCAGCAGACGACCCCGTTCAGGAGCGGACGGACCACAATCACCGCTTCACATCAAATAGCTGGCAGAGAGCCCGACACCTCCTTTTCAATCGAGTGGGCCAATTTTGTGAGCATATTCTGACTCAGTCCATATTCATTCCACTGACACAACGGTACATAGACTACTATATTATATTATATTATATGTTATAGCATACCATATGAACATGATAGTGGTGGGAATATTTTATGTGCTTTGGGGCAGCTCTTGAGAAGACAAAAAAAGGCCTCAACCCTATGCAATGCGTCATCCCAGAGTATAGCCTACTACAAATGGAACCAAAGGACCCATTCATAACAATAAACTGTGAGACTGTACAAATGGACTCTAATATGGGTCCATTTGGTTGTATTTGTACACTCTGCAGGTAGCCCATTCTCCAAACCATCATATATCGCACCTCACGCACAGCTATCAGTTGCAGTGTTTACACATAGGCTTGGCAGTTACATAGAAGTCCTGCGGTAACGTTCTGGCTGCAATGCTATCCCAATCGCATTGGCTGAGCTATCCCATTGGCTGAGAGGTCGGCTAGAGGCAAAAAGTGTCTGGTTGCCTAACTTGTTGGCTGGTTGCTGCTGGCATTAAAAGTGTCTGGTTGCCTAGAGACGAGACAGCCAATCAGGACGCCAGGTCGTGACTATAAGGCATCCAATGAGATGAAGCCCCCTGGAGAGGAAATAGACCAGCTCTGCTTCGCAGCTGGTGAAAAGATTCAGTGTATGACAGACTTTCAGTCCTGCTGTGAAGACTTTATCTAAAAAACAATAAAAGCAGAAGAAAGCCCTTCAGAAGAGAAACAAATATTACAGTCCATCTCCCCTTGGTTTTGGCTCAGCAGCATTCAGCCACGGTCCGCTCACCGTGGACATGAAAAATCAATGCTCCGTTGTGACAAAATCAATAAGCACTCTCCTCCAAGGAAAAGAAACTGTGATGCTCTAAAATAACTTTAGGATCTACAGCTTCGGCCTTTGCTTGGAGCGTTGTGATGGAAGAGGCATCTTTGTAGAACGGCGGTTCTCGGGTTAGGACCCCTAGGGGGGTCCCAAAAATGAAATGAAAAAGTAATCAACAAACAAAAAAGAACAAAAAACTGGCCAAACATTGGCCAAGTTGTCAAAATAATAATATGTCATCAACATGTCATTGTTCTGACCTCCTGTTATATTAGTCCGACTGATTACTAACACAATCCCAAACCCTAACCCCAGTCTTAACCGGCCACGTACTGTAGGTTGCTAACTCTACCTCAGTCTTAACCGGCCACATGAGTCACTAACCCTAACCTCAGTCTTAACCGGCCACGTGAGTCGCTAACCCTAACCTCAGTCTTAACCGGCCACGTGAGTCGCTAACCCTAACCTCAGTCTTAACCGGCCACGTGAGTCGCTAACCCTAACCTCAGTCTTAACCGGCCACGTGAGTCGCTAACCCTAACCTCAGTCTTAACCGGCCACGTAGGTCGCTAACCCTAACCTCAGTCTTAACCGGCCACGTGAGTCGCTAACCCTAACCTCAGTCTTAACCGGCCACGTAGGTCGCTAACCCTAACCTCAGTCTTAATCCCCGGTTCAAATGTGATTATTTTGGGGGGTCACAGCCTGAAAAGGTTGAGAACCACTGATTCTATCCCAAAACCACTGGTCTCCTCCCACTAAAAACGTATGTTGTGGACTTTATTATTGTCTCCACCAGGCGGAAGGCATGGGGAGAGAGTATGTTTTGCACTCAGTGCACACACACACCCACACCCCCCAGCAAATATACGCACAGAAACGGCAGTGTGCCGTACACAAATGCGCTCACACACAAACAAACATAACTTAAGGAGCCTATCTTTTAATGGAAGTGTCTCAGATGTGGCAGGTTCATGTTTCAAGCCTGAAAGCCTTGGTGATAAGCAGCCTCCCCACTGAGGGACCTGCAGAGCAGTGACATGCTTTCAAATAAAAGCTCCGATACACAAATTACACGTTGAATGGATTAATATACTGTAGCATGCCTCCAAATAAACAGGCCTATAATCAAACGGTGGCATTTTGGCGGTGTGTTTGTCTGAGGGGCCCCCTATGCACACAGCTGTCCGGGATTTGGGTAAACGCAAACATTGAAGATCATAAAAGTGAAGACGGAAAAGTGAGGACGCAAATTGTGATTGGGCCTGAATGAGATGATGTATGGATGTATGATTGATGAGAAGAGCGTCGCCCCTCACTTAGTTCACGAAAATGTTTGAGAACGACTGACATACAGAAACATGGGTTTTTCAAAAAACTGTCAGGATTTAGAAGACATATTTGCAGAATCGTCCTCAGGTCAAAATGGGTTAACACGGGTGTGATTTATTTTGCAACGCACAACAGCACATACTGTGTGTTAGATCTAGTTTGAGGGGCCCCTCCTATGCCCAGCTTTCCGGGTTTGTGTGAACACAAACATTGGCTTGTGAATCAATCACCCCATAGCGATGAATTCATTGGCTGAGCAAAGTATATATTATAGATAAAAGTGAGGCAGAAAAGTGAAGACGCCAAAAGTGATTGGCTGGAATGACCTTTGTGATGACTTGATTGGCTGAGCACGGAAAAACGCTTATGTCAATGTTTTGTTGTATTACAGTCTGATTAAATGGCGTTCGGCCAACTGCTGTAGAAATCAATGTATTTAACTGTCCGGCACGTGCCTTTCAATGAAAGACACTTTTGTGTGTTCCTTAATTAAGGGAACCAGTCCCAGAAAGCAATGAAAGCAATTACAGTGTGCCTAGAGAGAGAGAGAGAGAGAGAGAGAGAGAGAGAGAGAGAGAGAGAGAGAGAGAGAGAGAGAGATTGTCACATCACAGTTTTAAAGTAAAAAGTGCATGGGTGAAATTTGTTTTTGTGCATAGTTGCCATCGTGTCATTTTTACAAGAAAAAAAGGGAAGATGAGAGAGGGGGGGTCAAGGCAGGTTGAGCACTTTTTCCACAAAAAGTACAACTTAGTGTTTCAGATATTTAGAAGAGAGAGAGAGAGAGAGAAAATAACGTCAGCATGTGAAGCTATAAGCGGAAGGTGTTTGCGAATGCTCTAGTCCAGTGGTTTTCAACCAGTGGCACGGGGAAAGTAGTGGTCCTTGAGGGGGTTCCAGGTGGTCCCCAGCTAAATGATGGACAGTTGGTAACCAAATGGACCCCTATTAAGAGTATTAATGGTATTAATTAGGTGCAAGGCTCAAAGGTACAAATGGAAACAAAGGAATCGCCAGTACACATTTCCTTTTCACATGGTTTATTTACCTCTGACGAACAGACAACGGATGTGTTTCAGCCAGATGGGCCTTTCTCAGTCACTCTTGAGAGCGTACAATTAAATCAAATGGACCAAGAGTTAAATTATTGTTAAACATCTGCATTATTTAATTTACAAGAAATCTACACAATTAGAGTAGAGAGAATAATTGTTAATTTTGATCGAGTGTTGTATGGCCTTTCTGTGTGGAGTTTGCATGTTCTCGCCGTGTCCCCTAGGGTAGGTACCCTCACGAAAAACATGCAGTAATCCTGGTCTCCAAACTGCCTCCCCCTGGCCAGCCGGGTCGCCTGACGGAGGGGAAAGGAACTGGTCGGAATAACGTGTTCCTTCCACGCGCTACGTCCGGCCGGGGAAATTCCCCCCTGTCAGGTGAAAAGAAGCAGCTTGGACTCCTCATGCATAGAAGGAAGCATGAGGTCAGTCCGCTGCCCCCCAGGTTGGCAGAGGAAGTGTAGCGCCCAGGTTTACATTAGATAATTGACACTGGGTGAAAAAAATGGGTTGCAAATTAATTAATTCAAATTATAAAATAAACGAGTGTTGATCAACGTATATATATTGGGTCTGAGAGGCCAAATCTCATCAAACGGTGGTCATATGGCTCAAATGCCAAAAAAATAATGGACCCTGATATGAAAAGGGTTGAAAACCAGTCATATTTCTGCATGCTATACTGACCCGCGACGTATACGTCGTCATCGTCTCAAAACCATCATGGCACAGCGTCAGCCAAATGTGTCTCTTCTCCATACCAGACAATGGCCACATTTACATGAGGTCTTTCAACCCCTCTTAATTCCGAATAGAAGTTAAATCCTATATTAAACGTTGTCATGTAAACACCCACAAAAACTTAAAATCCGAATGAAAATGCTCGATGCGATTTAAAAACCATTCCGATGTCACTGGCCGGATTATTCCGATGTTCAATGTGATTGAAATAAAATTGGATTCACGTATACACTGCTTCGGATGTAAGTTCATCCTGGTCTTTCTGAGCATGCTCATTTCCAAGGCGCTCCAATAATAATAATAATAATAATAATACCCAAGGCGCGCCAAGGAGTTTGCACATAGAGTGCATTATTTCGTGCATTTTGCAGATCCAAAATCCCCCCCCAAAAAAACGTGGAGCAGCAGCAGTGATGATGATCCCCCTGATCTGTGAGTGTTCAAAGATCCAACCGTCCCGAGTTGATGATCACTCTGATGATGTTTGATATAGGTTATATAGCCAGCCTGTATCTGTATTCTTTGCCCGGAAAATATATTATGCCATAATGATGCGGCGATGGTGTATCGTGTAGATATATATATATATATTGCTATGCATTATATGCTTTATGCGATGTACAAGACCACAGATGGGACACGTTGTCAGCCTGCAGATCAGCGCTTACTTACACAATGTACGTGCATTGTGCAAAGACGAATCACAAATAAACCCAATATCCATGTGAGGCGCACAGCGAAAAGTTGATAAATGCTATGTCCCCCCCGTTTACTGCTCCGTGTGTGTGTGTTCAACAGTCTCTCTCTCTCAAAAATAACGAGCGACCCTTGATACAATAATAATCAGTGTGTTGCGTGCCCTGGCCGTGCTGTAGATAATAAAGTACAAAGGGGAAACGCAGCGGGTGGGGGAAAAAAAGACGGTAAACATATAGGCTATGCCCCGCCCCTATCCACCAGCAGCCTCAAAGCTACTGCGGAATGAAATGATGGGGTATAATGTTTGTATTGTTGAGACAGTCACAATGAATGAACTGCCTATATTTTATGTGTCCAACAGATGGCGTAGTTTCACGTGAATTAACATGTATCATGTCTTATATCACATCTCCATGTAAACAATCATTCGGAATGACCATTTCCCATGTAAACTCGGAGCAATTTTTAAGTATTTATTGGGAATGATCAGCATGCATGTAAACGTGGCCAATGAGACACTTTTGCTTCAGGGGCTGTTGAATAGCAACGAGTGGCAGCTAAACACTGTCTCTCCGTCCCGCCGTCTTCAAGGACACAGCAGGGGAGCCTTTGGCTCAGACTTAATCCATTCTGTACGGGAACCCCTTTTGGTGTTTTAAATATTATGTTATAATTTAGCTATTGAAAAATAGCAGATCTACAAGCTCGTAGCGCGCCACTTGTAGGTCTGCTATTTTTGAAAAATCGTGAAAATGTGGCGCAAATCTTTGTATATATATATTTCTGAGCGAACATTTGTAACTAAAATATTTGCTTCTGGAAGGGTCCCTGGAACGACATATTCTGAGATGGGGATCCGTGGCCCAATAGAGATAATTCTGGGGGTCCTTGACATGAAAAAGGTTGAGCACCACTGACATAGAAACATGGGTTTTTCAGAAAAATGTTAGGATTTTGAAGCCTTTTTTTAAATCGACCTCAGTCCAGAATGGCTTAAGTACCATGCACTCCCCCCTGAGAAACAGCCTCCTGATGGAGGCGCTTGAAGCTCTGTCTGGAGAACCCTGCATGCTCTTTATCCAAACGCTGACTAAAATGTGATCTGACGCAAGACTGGGATAGGGTGTATTACAATTTACAATAGCAGACACACTCTTAATCCAGAGCGATTTTACAGTAAAGCAAGAACAACACAAGGTAATACATCTGCAAGGTTGCCAGTTCGAACCCGGGCTCCCCAGGTTAGTGTCGAAGTGTCCTTGAGCCAAGACTCTGAACCAAGACTCTGAACCCTAATTTCTCCTGATGTGCTGGTTGGTGCCTTGCATGGTTTCCGCTGCCATCAGTGTATGAATGTGTGTGTGAATGGGTGAATGTAATGCACAATCTATGTAAAGCGCCTTGGATAAAGGCGCTGTATAAATGCACCGTTTACCATTTACCATTTACATCAAATGCATAGAAACAGTCATCTAGGATCATAATTAAACTAAGAACATATCATCCATCTAACAGTAGATTTACTAGATTATCTGTACAATGAAACTAAAGTATATACACTATAGAATGCTATGTCTACAAACTCTACATATGTGACAGATGAGTTTTCAGACTACGACGGAAGATAGTGAGTCTGTAGTTCTAATTGCAACGGGCAGTTCATTCCATAGCTTGGGAGCCAGAAGGGAGAAGAGTTTGGGACGTGTGGAGCGATTTTACATTTTCTTTTATGAAAACCTCAGCATGGAGCATCGACGCGCCATTGATACCGTCGTCGTGTGACCCACACAAAAGGAATTAAAAATGTACTTCGTTCAGAGATTTCACGGCATTTTGTTAGTATGTGCCGATACAGAAATAAGCAGCCATCCATACATGAAAACTAATTGTAACGATTGATGTCAAAATGATCCATTTGACCTCAAAATAGGACTTGTTAACGAAAACAAGCTGCTGATTTAGAGATATACGTATCTAATCAGTCCAGTTAAATGACATCTGAAGATACAGCAGATTGTTGGTAATTTTTTAGCATATTCCATGCAGCTGCTCATCTGCTAATAGATAAAGTCCATCTGGAGTCTGGACAGCAAGCTACAGCACCAATTTGTTACAAGCAGGACACTGCAGATACTCTTTATACATCTAACTGGGATATTTGGTTACTGCTATTGTTGGGGCTGGGGCTATACTGTAGCTCTCTCTCAGAATCAGAATCAATCTTTATTGTCACATGATCACATCACATGTAAGGTGGGTGAAAATCCTGGTGTCTATACTGCCTCCCCCTGGCCATCCGGGGCGCCTGATGGAGGCCTGATTGGATTAACGTGTTAATTCCACGTGCAACATCCAACCAGGGGAAACTCCCCCCCCACGTCTGTCGCCCTTCTGGGCCTTGAAGGGTTAAGTAAAAGGATCAATACTGCAATATAAAACTAGTCCAGTAGTAAGTAAGTAAGTAAGTACTGTAAGTAAGTAAAAGTCAATCAAGTCAAAATGTACTTAAAGTGCCAAAAGTAGAAAGTATATGCAGAATGTTCCATTTAAAGTTTTCAAATGTTTAAACACCTTTTTGAAAATAGTAGATCTACAAGCTGTGAACTTGTAGATCGGCTATATTTTCAAAATGGACGAAATGTATAGGCTATACTGTACATTGCTGAAATGCTAAATGTATGTTAACCACCGCAAATAAAAGTAGTGGAGCAACAATATTTGGATCCGAGATGTAGTAGGGTAAAGTAAAGAGTATTGCAAATTAAAATGTTACTTAAAAGTACAGTACTTGAGTAAATGTATACTTAGTTACTTTCCACCACTGCCAGGGTCAAGAGTTTAGTAGTACACGGTCTCACGCTGAGACACAATAACAACTCTCTATTTATTATATGTATAAATATATATATATATATATATATATATACTTTTAGTCACAGCTTCACAGAGGCAGAACACCAAAGAAATGTGTCTCCAGGGTCAAATTAACATAACGTTTGAGGAACACATTGGCTGCTTCAAAGGGCACGCTCTCACAACAGTCCACACACACGCACACGCACACGCACACACACACACACACACACACACACACACACACACACACACACACACACACACACACACACACACACACACACACACACACACACACACACTACATTAATGTCAAAACTCTTTAAAACTGTGTCTGTTCCATTTGGAGGTAGCAGTTATAGGCAGCTATAGTATATAAAACTAACAGACTGATGGTTCAGACGAAGCAAAAGAAGCCTGAGGTGTTTAGAGAAGTGTTTAGAGAGCCCCATGGGGAATTCATTACACTGCTCTCTCTGATGCCACCTCTCTCTTCAATGTGATTATTACAAATGTCAAGGTTATGTCAAGGTTCCAAACCTATGCCATGCCTTTTGGCCTGGTGGAGACAATAAGGGAATACTTATTTGATACCATGTTTTTACCCAGGGACATGGAATCTATGATTCTCAGGTAGGCCTAATATCTCTACACCTCAAAGCATCAGGAATGACAAATATTGTTATTGTATTCTACAGGCCCATACAGTCTAAAATAAATGCAGTAATGCTGTAGAATACACAACAATTTGTGTGCCGTTCTTAATGAATAATCATCAATCG
Organism: Protomyctophum bolini; assembly: GCF_963924005.1. NCBI lineage: Eukaryota > Metazoa > Chordata > Actinopteri > Myctophiformes > Myctophidae > Protomyctophum > Protomyctophum bolini. The sequence goes on from NC_137884.1 coordinate 20,281,358, forward strand.
GAAGCTATATGGAAAACAATTTGGCTCCAGTCAGTCAGAATCGCCACACACACTGTTAAATTATTTTTTTATGAAATTGAGAATAAGCTGCTAATTGATTCATTAAGTATTCATTAAGAATGTCACACAGTAGTGTATTGTACTTACCATAGAAGGCTTATAGAACAATATTTTGTCATCCCAGCTGTTTTGAGCCATAGTGAAAAGGGGATCCAGATCAACTCATAATTTCGATGCCACATTGGTCCGACACGTGGCATTGCGTGCGGTCAGGGTGACTCTCTTGAGACTCCAGAGAGTCACCCTGACCGCACGCAATGTCTCAAGACTTGAGTGGATGTTGTCCATCCAAAGAAATGACTCACCTAATGCAGCCATTATGTTTTAGTTTTCCTTCTCCATCTTAATCCAAAAAAACAGCTAATGGATGGGTGCTCAAAGCACCTTATTAGTGGTCACGCACATCCCAGTAAATTCAACAGGAGCTCCAACAAAAGAAATAAACTGAAAAAGAAGGAGAAAGTCGACTGCACACCGTTTAAAAGCTCCCCAAAAAAACTTTAATTACCAGAGCAGAGCAAAAAAAACATATACAACGTTTCAGCCTCCTACTCCTTGCTAAAAAAAAACGTTCATTCGAACACTTCACCTCGTCAGCCTTATCAGTAACGGTCGGTGGATTTTAGCCCAGGTAGTGCGCAACAAAAATTAAGACAATGACATCCGCTACTATATATCATCATCACACTGGTTTATTTTGATAGGACCTGCCCTAGTCTATATATTTATGAAAGATAGAGTGAGTGTGTGTGTGTGTGTGTGTGTGTGTGTGTGTGTGTGTGTGTGTGTGTGTGTGTGTGTGTGTGTGTGGAAATGGTTGGTATTCTGATGGTATAAATTTAATCACACTCTTTTTAGAATTTATAAGGCCAGAATGAAACAAAAATACTGTACAATGTTCACTACTAGTTGCTTTTGATTTCCATTTCTGTTTTAGGGGTTTCAAATGTCTGCCTACTTTGTTCTATATACTACATTAAATGCCACACAATTGCAGGAGGAAATTCAAACAAGGAACTCATTTCTACTGAAAAACAAAACAACATATAGAGTCTGATCAGGTCTGAGAGTCACAAGGGGCAGACAGCTAGATTTCTAGTTACTCATTTCCATATCCTGCTCTTTTGAATTCTGTAAGCTGCCCAGTCCTTCCTCACAGACCGTTGACAAAGCTCCTGACAGCTCGCCACAATCTGAATATTAAGAGAAACTGCACTTTACATGGTAAACAAACAAGCTGCTTGCTTCCCAGATGGAAGGAGGAAATCCTTTCCAATATCCCAGCACTATAAATCTCTGTGAGGGTATATACGACGCTGTCACTTATTTACATCGCCACTAAAGCAATATGGCTCTCTTCCATGGGTGCGAGATGTGAGATGTCAGAGTTACTTGGACAACAAACCTGTCACCCGTATCCGTATCTATATTTAGGAGCTTTAGATGAACACCGCGAGTCACCCTGAAATGAATACGCTGTCGGTGCTTGACATTCATGTTTCCGTGGATGTTATATTCTGTGACATGCAGCAGCACGCTGCTGCTGAGACAGCACTGCAGGTGGAAGGCACAGGTGAACAATCGCAAACATATCCAGTGGCGGAAAAGGTACCCGCATGTTTTATTTACTTAAAACTTATTTATTATTACTTATTATTACTCATAAGTTGTTATGGGTGTGAGTATGGTGTGATTGTGTGGCAGTGTGTGTGGGGGTTTTGTGTCAGTGTGTAAATTTATTCCAGGTGTTGTCGATCATCATCTGATTGCTCAGTGGCTGCCAATTAGGCCTACCCTTGCTTCTGGTGATTGGTTGGAGAAGACTATTTAAAGGGATATTTCACTTTAAAAAAAAACGTTTGGTCATTGCATCGCCTACTCAGGCTTATGTGAACACCCCAGACAGTTTTTAAGTTGCTCGATTCAGCATTTAGATATTTGACATTAATTCCAGCTGCCCCTTCCTTCCTATACAAACCCATTGTAACTTACAACTCCATTTTAATCATGATAGATTCGAAAACACCCGTCCTTTTTTCTGTTGACAGATATTGTCCTTCTAATACGTGAGGGGGGCGTGGTTTTCATTTTAATTTATTTTTAATAATTCATTTTTATGTTTTAGTCTCCACAGCAGAGTAGTCCTCCTCCTCATTCTTTTCCAAAAACAGTATCTAAAAAAATAAATGAAAACAGTAAAGGAAAAACCACACCCCCCTCACGTACTAGAAGGACAATATCAGTCAAAAAGCCCGGGTGTTTTCGATGAATCTATCACGGTTAAAATGGAGTTTGAAGTTACAATGGGTGTGTATAGGAAGGGTGCGGGGCAGCTAAAATGAATATCAAATATCTAAATACTGAATCAAGCAAGTGGTGTTTACATAAGCCTGAGTAAACGATATAAGGTTTTTTGTGTGACAGTGTAACACCTGTGGTCTCTGACAGTGCTGTCCTCCCACAAAGACACTTGAGTTAGTGTGTTTTATTGCCTTATGCTTTAACCTTTGCCTTTAGTCATTTCGTTATATGTCAAAGCACTGGGCCACGGAAGCCTGCTTTTGGTATTATGCTATATTTTGTTAGATTGAATTAGAGTAGAGAATAATAGGGTTTGGTTGTCACTTTTTGTGTTTGCCAGGTTAGTGTTTAAAACTCAAGTTTAGGATTAGGATGATTTTATTTATTTCGCAACACATTGGGAGATTGTAGATTGTCTATTTTCAAATGGACGTAACTAGTAACTTTCCCATAATTGTAGTGGAGTAAAAGTACATATTTGCCTCTGAGATGTATAGTGGAGTAGAATAAATAGTTTTGGAAATAGGAAATACCTAAAAGTACAGTAGCCTACTTAAGTAAATCTACTTATTTACTTTCCACCACTGAACATATCTATAAAATGCTATTCATAGTTTCCCTGTAAAGATGTCATTTGTAAATACATATACCGTACGTAAATTAACACATGTATTGCCCGGGGTTATTTAATCCATTAATGGACAATATATATATTTTTAATTTGGTACAAATTTACGAAAAGCATCTACGCAGAAGCGGTACAGTATGAGTCAGAGTCACCGTTGCTCGTGTGTGTACATGTGTGTGTGTGTGTGTGTGTGTGTGTGTGTGTGTGTGTGTGTGGCACTGCAGGAGAAAGGCAGAACATACAGTAGTATTACTCACGTGGGATTTTGTTGAGCTCGTTCATGAACTTGTCCTTGAGCTTGGAGAAGTCCTCTGTGTTCCCCGGGCCTGCCAGCTCCGTGCTGTTGGCTCCGGCCACGGAGGTGGCGGTGGGCGCCGGGGCGGCTGCCAGGGCTTCCCTCCGACTCTCAGTCATGGTGGTGGTGGTGGTGGTGGTGGCGCTGGTGGCACTGGGGGCGAGCCAGGCAAGATGCTGGGGGAGGAGGGAGAGAGAGAGAGAGAGAGAGAGAGGGAGGAACAAAGGAAGACAACATGCACGTGAGTATTTGCACTGCTGTGACAGATGTGCGTCAGAGAGACTCTGCTTTCTGTACACTCGATAGCGACGAGTGAGCCGAGGCGGTTAGGGTGTGAGCAGCTGCTGGGCTGGCTCAGCCTGAGTAAACATCACCTGGAGTGAGTCCAGGTTGAACCGGCCCTGGTTAGGAGAGGAGGGGAGGGGAGGGGAGAAGAGGGGAGGGGAGAGGAGAGGAGAGGAGAGGAGAGGAGAGGAGAGGAGAGGAGAGGAGAGGAGAGGAGAGGAGAGGAGAGGAGAGGAGAGGAGAGGAAGATGATGGTGGACTGGCACCGTTCACTCACAATCCTCCCTCACTCTTTGACTCAAAGTCCACATTCAGAGGGCCGTGGCTTATTTTTGCAGTTTGTTTTCTGGTACAGGTTAAAGTTAGAGTAAGTGATTTCACTCAGAAAACCTTAGGTTTCGTTTTTGGCTGTGGGACCTAAGCTTTCGTCCAATCAGGATAGAGAGTCAAAAACGAAACCTAAGGTTTTTTGACCCCCAGGGGTTAACTGGGGACAGGGAGGAACTCCTTATATGGTCAGCACACTCTATAGTAGAGAGGATTATCACAACAAAACAAAAAAATAAGTGATATTTGAATTAAGTGAAATCACTTACTCTACCTTTAAAGCCTAGGCCACTAAAAAACTTTAGACCAGTTATAAATCAGTTGTAAGTAACTAAGTATACATTTACTAACTAACTAACTAACTAACTACATAACTAAGTACATTCACTTGTACAATCTGGAGGTATTTGTACTTTATTCAAGTACTTCCAATACTTCTACATTATTTATGCCCATACTTTTGTACTTTCACTCAAGTACATTTTGAATTCTGGACTTTTACTTGTAACAGAGCATTTCTATATTGCACTATTGCTACTTTTATTTAAGCAACAAATGTGAGTACTCTTTCCATCCACCAATAGCCGACTATTGCTCAGTGGGTATAGGGTTTGTTAGATTTACAGGTGTGTTAATTGTTAAAGGGTAAGCCTGGACTTTAAATTAGCTGTGTTTTCTGTGGTGGGAGTATTTGTTGTAATTTATATGCTCCTATATCTTATTTTAATTGTATCTATTATAATCTGTATTCATTTTAAAGTGCACTGTTGCACTCTGTATTTGTTTTTAATCTGTAAAGCACTTTTAATTGCCTTGTGTATGAAAGGTGCTGTATAAATAAAATTGCCTTGCCTTGCCTTGCCTAAACATTGACAGTGTCGTCAACAGGATTGTCAAAACTTAAACATTGGCAAAACCTAAACCTAACACGCCCATAATAAATCATATTAGCAGCAGCTGTGCTGTTTACATCACGGTGTAGAAGGTAGCCTATGCAGACTGCCATGTTTTTAACTTTCTGTGTCACACACACACACACACACACACACACACACACACACACACACACACACACACACACACACACACACACACACACACACACACACACACACACACACACACACACACACACACACACACACACACACACACACACACACACACACACACAACTTGCAACTGCATCTTAGCAGCACCTTATTACATTGACGATGGTAATAACAACGGGTGTGGTTGTTAATATTAAAACATTAACAACAACGGCGATCTCCAGAGCTTCACCTCCGTGCTGCCACACACACCCACACACACACAATTATAATCATTAATATATAGAGTGTGTTCCCCCCCCCCCCCCCCCCCGGGAACATGGATCTGGTGTAACATGGAAACAACTATCCTGCAGACAGGAACTATTTACTGTCCACTGTTTTACTGTAGGTAGCAATTTGTGTCTTATACTGTCACCATGGCAATGCCAAAGGTTAATGGCATACTGTACTAGTGTTGCAGAGCTTTCCCTCTGGCTCCCATTGAGACAAAGTTTATTGCACAGTGCTTCCCTTTTCTTATTGTACAACCTTGGATAGATGCGTGCATGAATTTACAGGAAGGTCTTGTACAAGCTATGAGAACAACCTTCAATATGTTTTTTGTGGTTGTTGTAATAATTAAACAAACTACACCTTTATCTTCTCAGTACAACCAGTCAACTAGACATAATTTTCAGCAACTACCGTTTCTCTCATGGTAATATTATTTCTGCAATGGCAGTCAGTGAAGTAGACGCAGTGCGGACAGACCAGAGATTTATTTTGACATATTAGTAGGTCCTGGATTCAACATTACATTAATCGCTGGCGTTCAACCGTTTTTTGGACTAGCACGAGGTGGCATTCACAAACACTTCTGTAGCAGTCGTCAGCTGCATTACGGCAAGCCGCGAAAGCATGATAGCATTGCTTTGCTCTAGCTGTGATTTTAACACTTCTGCCCTTCTCCCGTGAACAGATATTTTAAGACATGCTATAAAGCCGTCTCACACACACCACACGCACACACAATGCCAATTAAAACAAGCGTCAAACTGAACAAAAACGGGGAAAAAACACTGAAAAAAGTATGAGAAATGAGAACAGAAAGAAATCAAAATCAAATCAAAGCAAAGCTTCTCAGATGAGAATGACAATAGATGGAGGGGACACTGTGGCACAGTCGGTATAGCGATGTCGCCTCACAGCTAGAATGTCCTGCAGGGATCGATTCCCGCTGGGGACGCTGTGGGCGTGTTCTCTCCTCATCAGTGCCCCATACCCTAGAGGTGGGTTTGGCGAAAACTGCCTTTCTGTGTAGAGTTTGCATGTTCTCCCCCGTGTTGAATGGCTACTGCAACTTTCTCTTTGCAACTGCGTATAAAGGCCGACATAATGTATCTCAATCTTTTTCAAAGGAGCCACAATTATCAGACAAGACAGGACCACCCATGGCGTCTGTTGACTGACATTCACGTCTAAAAAGAGTTACATTAGCATACTGTAGTTTCAAGATTAAAATGACAACTCTCACGTAGATCTTGAGCATCCGTGAGGCAGTGGACAGTCCACTGCCTTCAGGGACGGTCGTTTTGGAGTTGCCTTTTGCTTCAGAAAACGTGAAAGTATAGCTTTATCTTTTAGACCTCATGTCATCACTGTGCAATTTCACACTTTCACACTTTCAAGCTCATCTGTAAATAATATATCACACAAAGTTTGCCTACGGGTAAGATAAGAGAAATGTGTTCACTCAAAATGGGGGGGGGGGGGGGGGGGGGGTGGGGGGGGGGATGGAAATGCTCAACCAATTTTTTCTTTTCACTGCCCCCTCTCTGTCTCATGGCAGGCACTCCGAACAATTACTGGGAGAGTATGAATGGACCTGGCGTGTAGTTGTATAGGCTTTCAATTAATTATTTCATTAAGTATACACTCTCCCTCATTTCATCCTGCTTGTTTACTGGTGTGAAATTGCCATAACATAAAGGCCTCCACAAAGGCATTTTTTTCTGGGGGAGAAAAACGCACAAAAGCCACCCAAAGACGTGCTTTTAAGGGATAAAACAATAAAATAAAATAAATCAGCGCGCGTGCACGGGACATAGCGCCTCCGTTAATGGTCAAGCTCCCTTCCAGCACCCTCAGTAAAACATGGTCTGGAGCTGCTCCCTTCTAACCTGACGCTGCCAGATGAGGGCGGTATTGCGGAAACATATTCCCCAACACAACACTCATCTGGGATCTCTGACGGAGTTGAGCCCTGAGTCAGATCTGCTTCGTACCGAACCAATCAGCGTGAGCTAAAGGCGGGATGCGGATGTGACGGTATATAGACACGTCGATATGATTGGTTGTGTTTGCACGCCCACACGGTGATAGACAGACGCTCCCATCCAATCATCTACCATGTATCTTGAAAAAAAGGAACAGCCCCGTCATCGAATTTGCTTCCGCGATCCCAGATCCAAATAAGCTGTGAAACAAATTTGTGTAGCAAGCTTTTTGGATCTGGCAGCGTCAGGTTAGCTCCCTTCCAGCACCCTCAGTAAAACATGGTCTGGAGCTGCTCCCTTCCAGCACCCTCAGTAAAACATGGTCTGGACCCTGGAGCTACTCCCTTCCAGCACCCTCAGTAAAACATGGTCTGGACCCTGGAGCTGCTCCCTTCCAGCACCCTCAGTAAAACATGGTCTGGAGCTGCTCCCTTCCAGCACCCTCAGTAAAACATGGTCTGGAGCTGCTAGAATGTCAAGAAAGAGCAAACGCTGGAGAATTTTAAATCAACATCGTAAACCAAAATAACTATCTAGAGGTCGGGTTGAAGCTGATAATACGAGCAGACAGCTCACACTCTCACACACACTCACACTCACACTCACACTCACACTCACACTCACACACACACACACACACACACACACACACACACACACACACACACACACACACACACACACACACACACACACACACACACACACACACACACACACACACACACACACACAGCAACAAGGTGATGAGATGCTTTCCTCCTGCATGGTTCCCAAAACCATCTCTCCTGAGGAGTGCCTCACAGGTGTAAAACCACAACCCAATTACAGGCCTGCCAGATGGCCCAGCAGGTCCCGACTCCCCACACACACTGCAGGGCGATCGACTGCCATGCCGTATCTTCCATAGCATTGCTCCACATCCCCCCTCTGTCCCTCTCTAACCCCCCCCCCCCCCCCCCCCCACTCTCTCTAACCCCTTCTCTCTCTCTCTCTCTCTCTCTCTCTCTCTCTCTCTCTCTCTCTAACTGGGTCACATCCATATAGGCTCTGCTCCCTTATCCCCTCCTTGGTTGCCCGGGCTGGGGAATATTGAATATATATATATATATATATATATATATTATTTTTTTTAATCACAAAATACCCCAGACCCCCCCCCCCCACACCACGACAACCCTTCCCACATACAAACCCACACACATAGAAATAATAAAAAATAAATAAAATACAAAAAAAAGAGGGAAAAAAACAATAGATCTAGACTGAGATAGCTGAAAAGAACTAACCTATAACATATCTGATTCAGGTATGGACAATTTTTCCATATAATTCAAATAAACCGTTCATTTCTGAGAACCATCTTGCAACATGTGTGTGTGTGCAGGGGGGGAGTCAGACTTCCATGTTATTGCAATACATTTCCTAGCAACCCCCGAGTGCAACCTCTACCAATTTGATTTTGTGTCTTCTTAGATTTGCACTGATAGCGGTGAAGTTTCCTAAGAGGCAAAGTCCAACGGGAAGGGAGGCGAGCAGCTATATTTCTGTATCACAGATATATCATGACAGAATGTTTTCACTTTTTTTTACACTTCTGTATCATTGCCATGTGCAATGCAATAATGCAATGCAATAATGACCTAACCTTGGATAGGCTGATTGTGAAAATCAAAAGAGAAACGGAAACAAATTGAGGGCTATAATGCACTGAAAGGATATACTGTAAATGTGTGCTATGGTAGAACCATTGGATTAGTGTGTTTGGACAGCATGTTGTTATACCGTGTGTGCACATTTCTGCTCATGCTGGGTCCAATTCTTTGGCCCCAGTCTCTCTCAGCGTGCCGGCTGCAGGAGGCAAGAGCCCGTGTTATGTGAGGAAATGACACGGCATGCCAAGCCCTGCCCAACAACCCGAGGGCCGGATGCCAGACTGGGGGAATGGCGGCAGGGAGCGACCGCGCACGCTGTCCATTTCTCACCATCACAAACAGGAAACTGAATGCAAGGAGAAGAGGGGTCCCATTGGGACACACTCTAGAGCAAGCCTTTATTCACTCGGCAGGGCTATACATTAAAACAATTCAATTAAAAAATTAAAAAGCCACCAAACGGAACGCAGTGGACTGCATGGCTAGACAGACTATTATTTTAGCCTCTCGCGTCTTTCCTCTGCGGCCGAGTTTTGCGAGTTTAACCAGCCAGTAAATCAGCCCATTACGCTCATTTTAACAAAGATGGTCTGTTAATTAATTTTCGAAAGCGATTCAGCCAGTCGGTGCTATGTATGTGTGTCGGCCTAATTTGAAGCAGATAAATGTCTGGACCATCATCGCTGCAGCGCGAGGCAGAGAGTCAATACCAGCTAGACACATTGACAATAATTATCAATGGCTGCGTTTACATTGGACAGATTCAGAATAGATGCTTATGTAAACACCTCAATTTGTAGGCTAATAGAAATATTCCATTCCGGTCTGACGAATACATTTTCATTCGTGTTTGGAGGGGTGGTACTGTATGTACGGTTTGAATAGGGATATATTTAGTTACCATATAAACACTTTATTCCGAGCGCTCCTGAGAGTTTGAATTCAATACATTTAACACATGTCTGGAGGCTGCTGCGAACCCATTTCCATATGAAAAAAGACTGGTGCTTATATAACACTGAAAGAACACAAAACAAGAAAAAGATGTGACCACCAAATTCTGACTGATTCTGACATATTCTCCCTGATAAAGTCATACATAAATAAAAAATGAAATGAAATGAAAGAGAATATCAGTATTCTCAAAACAGCGGATGAACGCTGCCAACCACGCCATCGCGCTCACATCACTGACTCTATGAATAACGACTTCCCAATGCAGCTATACGCATTGGCTCTGTCTGTACTTGGTCTGCCCTTTCCCCCCTTCTACACCACTGTATTAGCCGGAAATGGAAGATAAGTTCACAATGGTAAATGGTGCATTTATATAGCGCCTTTATCCAAGGCGCTTTACATAGATTGTGCACTACATTCACCCATTCACGCACACATTCATACACCGATGGCGGCGGAAACCATGCAAGGCACCAACCAGCACATCTGGAGCAATTAGGGGTTCAGCATCATGCTCAAAGACACTTCGACACTAACTCTGGGGGAGCCCGGGATCGAACTGGCAACCTTGCGGTTACCATCCGGCCACTCTACCCCTGAGCCGCCGCCCCAATGTGTTAACCTGTGAGCTTGTAGATCTGCCATTTTCTGCAAATGCTTCCCCCCAGAATAGAGATGCTATGCTATAGGGTTCAAGTGGTCAATTCCATGTATGAATTAATCAACTTAACGTTGACCAGAATATGATCAAAGCATTTATTATATACTTTAAAGCAAAGAACCATGGAGAGAGAGAGAGAGAGAGAGAGAGAGAGAGAGAAAGAGAGGGGGGGGGGGGGGGGGGCTAGGGGGTATTTTTAATCAATGAGGCCCTGCTTTGATAACAGAAGCAACATTACACAATTGTCTTATAGGGAAAGTGATAAGCCGTGTTATAGAGGTCAAATACATTTCAATTAATGCCACGTGACTGGTTTGGTTCATGGTTATATAGCATTGAGATGCTAATGAATTCATATCATCTGCACCCTTGATATTGTAGCTGTTTAACAGGTGTTCAGTGGTTCCAAGCTAATCCCGCTTTGATTACAGTTGAAAGCTTGGGGAATCCTTCCACTTTTCCAATTACTTTACGGATAAACTAATAATGGCATTGCAGCAAAGACACTTGTTTTGGTCCACGGAGAACTCTTAGCAGTCTAATTGCAGTAAATGACAATGTATTCTTATTCTTATTGTCCCTTTCTTTTTTTTCTCTCTGATTCTTTTTGCAAATTAACCCATTTTGGGGCGGGAACCCCTTTTGGTGTTAGCATTATGTTATGCTTTAGCAAGCTTGTAGATCTGCTATTTTTGAAAAACAAATACATTTTTAGAATCTGATCTCAGGTCAAAATGGGTTAAAGCTTGTGGACACGTAATAAACCAAACATATTGAATCAAACAATTAGCAACACTGCTACACATTGAGGTGGGAGAAACAGTTGTAACTCACAACACTGCTACACATTGAGGTGGGAGAAACAGTTGTAACTCCCTCCTCACTGGCCTACCGGCATGCGCACTCCAATTGATCCAAAATGCCACAGCAGGCGCAGCTCGGTACAAAACTCTGATGCAACCAAAGGTACGGCACCGCCATATATTGCAAGTATGATCGTACGCTACTACAAACCCTCCCGAGCGCTCAGATCAGCCGACGCAAGGGAAGCTGGAACTTTCCTTCCTTCATTCCAAGCAGCCGAAGCTCAACACTAACCTTTTGTGCTGCCCAGTAGGCTGCTAGACAGCACCTATACAGTACGTTCTTCCCATAATGAGGATCAATGCGCACGGCTCCCATAAGGATCAACTCATTGTCTTTTCTTTGCTGCTTGTTTTCTCCGAAAAATACTCCAAAGCTGTTGTTTTAGTCCAATCCGCCCAACGTTCAGAATGTAAACAGTGATTTCTGATCGCATCGCGGAAGCCAAACTAAGACGGCTGCTGCTCGTAAAACCTTTTTCTCCTCCTCTCGCTGTATTGGGCCGTGTGGGCCGGAAGTAGTTGGCGCGAATTCACAGATATTGCCTGGCTGCCTGTGGTAATTTCACATGAAAACCAGTGTTCATTTTACATAGGATTCATGATGACTATTTTTATGTTTTGATGAATCACCATGTTTTTTGTTCTTGCATACTGTAAATCGCTCTGGATTAAGAGGGTCTGCTAAATGGCTAAATTGTAAATAGCAATTACATAAAAGATTACGAAAAGAAAAACAAAATCCACACTTCATAGACAATTGAGTTATTACTAGATCGATATGCACTGTTTCAATGCACTGCTGCACAAAGACGATATTGTGACATTTTGTCCAGCACTTGAAAACGGAGGACCGTCCTTGAGCTGCGATAAAGGCCACGGCAATGCCTATAAGTAATGGCTAATCCATTTTGGCAATGGACGTGGTTGAGGACGACTCCTGGACAATTAATTCATATACTTAAAATTCCCTGCAGCGTTTCAAATCCTGCCTTCTTGTATGTCAATCTTTGCTATATAACGCTACAAACTTGAGCTTCTTATTCAACCAGCGACCAAGAGACCTTTTCTGTTGAAGGCCCTGAGTCTTCATCAAGCAAGACAAGAAGCACTGTGCATGTCTAAATCACTGGCAGACATCTAAACGTGTGCCTGTGGGAGACTGAAGTAACCACTGCTACCAAAGCATTCATTATACTGACTTGAGGGCTGACAAGGTCGTCAGTCAAGTTGCTCCATCTTTGTTTTGTGGAGCAAATAGCGGTACCATGATCCTCTTGCTGACACGAGGAGGGACATGCACGCACGCACGCACGCACGCAGAACCTGTAGTTCTTAGTCCAGGGGTTATGGGATTATTAAATTGTATTATTGTATTGTTTGCGATTGTGTAGATTAATTGTGTTGAATAATGTGTTGATGTGTTATTACTGTGTATTGCTGTTCATGGATTATTGTATCTTTGGCTCTGCTCTGGGGGGGGTCGTTGATATCAGAGCTGTGTCTCGGTGCACATATTACCGCCATACTAACATGCAATAGCTTTGCAATAAATAGTTTATGGTCAATCTGAGATGAAGTGTCTCAATGAAATGCAAGAACACATATTCACTCATTAGTCATTAGGAACAAGTTTCTTTGCATGTATCATTGGTCATGCAAATTATTGTCAGCTGAGTTTCCCAGAGTGAGGGAGGGGAGATAAGAGAAGCTGCCCCCCCCCAGTGCAGCCTCTCTTTACTCACCTGCAGCCAATCTCAAGGGGTAATGGAACTGGAAAAAGTTATTAACCCCGCTTTGCAGCAAGGGGCAGGACAGCTCTATTAAGCCTGCGCACAAAGAGTCCCCCCCATTTTTCAATTATTGCTTCCAAGAGACGCAGAAGGAAGTTAGAGAAAAGCAGACAGAGGGACTTGGTGGCCTTGAACCCCAGCCTCTCCTATCATCCACTTGCTCCTTATATGTATAGGTCCAACAGGGAGAGAGTGAAGTAGTGGCGACCCAACCCCCTGGAAAATGTGTGTCATAACATCTATCTTGGAATAAACCCTGAGGGTCGTCTGGGCGTCTAGGTGACTCATGCTGTGAAACAAGGGGCCATTTTTTCAACCCACCGCTTGACATCGGAACAACCACCAGGTGGAAGATGGTGAATAAATGTTTTGGTGGAGAGGTTAAAAAGGACCAGAGCCTTTGGCATTCCGACGCACCGTCCTTCCAATAACTACGCGTGTGGCTTCCGCGTGCGGTTAGGGTTAGGGAACTTAGGGACAGGGTTAGTAATGCGGCGAGTCGGAATGGCGAAGCATCGGAATAGCCGTTGTGTAACCCTGATGCGGTGCCTTGATATTAACCAGTGGTGGAAAGCAAAAGTATCAATACTGCAGTGTAGAAATACTAAATTACAAGGTACTTGAGTAAATACAAAAGTGTTGGCATTAAAATGTACTTCAAGTACGGAAAGTATAGAAAGTACTCATTATGCAGAATGTCTCATTTAAAGTGTTCAAATATAAATATATAAATATTTTGAAAATAGCCGATCTACAATGCACACAATGCGACTCATTGTGAGCTTGTAGATCGGCTATTTGCAAATGTCTGGTCAGGTCTGAAGTGGTTACTATATTTATTTTTAAATAGTAATCCACATTTACAATGTAACTAGTAACTAAAGTTGTAAAATAAATAATAAAATACCTCAAAATTGTACGCAAGTACTTGGCGGGAACCCCTTTTGGTGTTCGCATTACGTTATGCTTTAGCTATTGAAAAATAGCAGATCTACAAGCTCATAGCGCGCCACCGAGTGGCGTAGGTCTGCAATTTTAGAAAGATCGAAGAACCACTGACATAGAAACAGCTTTTTCAGGATGTAGAAGACATTTTTAGAATCTGATCTCAGGTGAAAATTGGTTAAGTAAATGTACTTTCCACCACCGTTGAATGATAACCCATGACACTTTTTTTTATTATTATTTGTGTCTCTGCCCTGCATCTTGTAGATAAAGAAGTGAAGGAGGAAAGATATAATACAAGTCAACGAAGCTGCACATTGTTGTTTGTTTGTGAATATCCTCGGCAGCTTCTTTGACTTTTTATCTCCTTCCCCAAAAACCGCAGGGCAGAGACACAAATACGAAAAGTGTCACGGGGTTATCAAGGCAACACGTAGGGAGGCGCAGGCAGTATCGTCACATCTCACTGGAGCTTTATACAAAAGAAAACAACTAGGTCAAAGGAGACTATGAAGTGAAAGTGACATACAGTATGCACACACGCACGCACCAGCTTTCTCTGTTGTATTCTACCTTGCCTTAGGGGCACTCGCACTGTAGGTCTTCCACATACAGTACTGTATAAACATGCATAAACAACATTTCAAAGTGTGTTTTGAGACCTGCAAGCGAGCCAGGTGTGCACACACACACACACACACACTATAAGGCAAGATATACCGTATCTAACGTTTGCCTTGGAGGTATTGGAAAAGGTTCCTATATAATGACGTGCCCAAAATAGTGAGGCGGTGTTGATTTTGACAGCAAATGTAGTCATAGTCCTTTGAATAGGATCCCATTTAGTTTGTCATCTGAAATGTTTGAGTGGTTTAGTCTAGTTTTAGTCGATTAAATCTACAGTTGCTTTCCTCGACCAAAATGCTTTTTGGCAGGCCTCGATGGCGTCGTGAATCTATCTGAAAACTCACTGCGACGCGTTGTGAGCTTGTAGATCTGCATCGGTCCCTCCTATCCCTAACGTTTGAGTTTTTATTTGTTGACGAAATTGTCAAATAGTCATACATAGTTCTAGTCATCATAGCTTCGTCTTTATTTTGTTTGTTGTTTTTAGTCAAAAGTGTACCGAGGCCAAGTTGAAAGCGGTTGATCTGGAAGAGGTCACATCCACCTGGGAGGGGTTCTTTGGTTATACATTAGGCACCAGATGGAACAGCTCCATTTCAATGCATGTTGATGACGCCTTTTGTTTTGTTTTGGTGGTGCCAGTGTCAAAAAGATGTCCCTGGTGCTGCTAGTGTTGGTCCCAAAACAGACGCGCCTCCAAGTTCTCTTCTAATACACCTGGCACAGTGACCTTTTGTTTCTGTCCGGCCTGTGTGTGTGTGTGTGTGTGTGTGTGTGTGTGTGTGTGTGCGTGTGCGTGTGTGTGTGTCATGTGAACTCAAAATCTTCACAAACCAGCACCAGATAACCACAACATTTGCCATAATAATATAATGACTGAATTTAAACATTAAGTGCCTCAAATTATGAGGTCAGTGGTCACGTCGATTGGAGTGTGCGGTCTAGCCAACACCAACTGTATCTCTCTCCAGACTCTTGCTTGCTGGAGCCCTCATTCAATGCCATTTTGACTATACTTGTATCTCTTGGCTTTCCAACATCTCAATGTCACTTAAAAACGGAGCTTCAGACCCTCCCAAAACAACCGGATCCGGCTACTTCTCTGCCTAAGTCCCATGACCCACCTAATTCAACACTCGTTGCTAGTCCGCGATGTAATTTACATACAAATGTGAGGGACTTATTTGACGATATTTTTGATTGTGTATTTTAAAGCAAAAATACTCTCTCTCACACTTATGCCAGTAATAGTTGCCCACTAGGGGTGCACGATTATGAAATTATGACCGATATCCAATCTCAATTATTGGCTATGGGCCGTCGAATAAACCTCGTTTCGACCAGAAATGCCATATGGGACAAGGAATTGGAGATAAAGGTCGATGGAAAGAATCAGATATAGTGGGTGCGGGTGTGTGCACAGTTCAAGATGGCGCGCTCCATTGCTGTTGACAACATCACCTAGCAGCCCAGAGCTAATGTGAGTAGCATCACGACTCTATCATAACCACTATTGAAGACCAATTTGCGGCACATCTACGGGCTACGGCAATGGTGGAACTGGTCGGAATAACGTGTTCCTTCTACGCGCTACATCCGGCCAGGTAAATTCCCCCCTGTCAGGTGAAAAGAAGCAGCTTGGACTCCTCATGCATAGAATGAGGCATGAGGTCAGTCCGCTGTCCCATCATGGCATCATGTTTAGCTTATTGTTCAGCTTCTGGGTTTTTCTAAGGAGGACTGAGACTAGAATCCAGAGTGTATTGCCTTTAACAGAATGGCTCCTATATCGCTTCTTTCTTATCACTGTGTATGTTCTTGTTTACCCCAGTCAGGCTCATTGTTCTCTCCTTCTCCGCCATTCCTCCTGCTCAACGCCTCCATGTGTCCTTTCATACACCCACACACACACGCGCACACGCACACGCACACACACACGCACACACACACACACACACACACACACACACACACACACACACACACACACACACACACACACACACACACACACACACACACACACACACACACACACACACACACTATACAATTATCCTACCTGGTGTCCCTATTTTGTGCTTTTTTTTCCTTTTCAAAATGTATCACATCTTCCTGTGTTATAATTCAAATGGACTAATGGAGGGATTGGAAGGCGGAAGGACCTCTGACGCCACTCAGACTCAACCGTAACCATAACTATAACCATATAAGGAGTTCCCAATGCTGCTTACGCGCCCAAATATGGTATGTGTGGGTATGTGAGGACTAAAATATGACTAAAACTAAATGGAATTTTATTCAAGGGACTATGACTAAAAATAAATCTGCCGTCAAAAATCAACACATTTCTTTTAGTTTTCTCTAAGCACCTTTGCAACTCATTCAAACTGTTCACCTTGTCAGATTTGACCACAGCAAGCTTCCTTTGAGCCCATTTTTGGGCGGGAAACCCTTTTGGTGTTAGCATTATGATATGCTTTAGCTATTGAAAAATAGCAGATCTACGAGCTTGTAGGTCTGCTATTTAAAAAAAATATTAAAAGAAAATTCAAGAACGACTGACATAGAAACAAAACTTTTTCAGAAAACTGTCAGGATGTAGAAGACATTTTTAGAATCTGATCTCAGGTCAAAATGGGCTAGTATATCATGCTCCAAAATGCCATGCAGGAAGTGTTGAAGAGTGAGACCCTGAATCCATTGAGTGAGCGTCGGAAGCATGATAGGCAACACTGTGAGGGTGACATTGAAATAAACAGCTGTTGTGCATGAGCAATAATCGCTCAACTGCTTATCTGTGGCTTGCCATCGGACAGACACCTCAGACATACAGCGTCAGCGTGAGTTTTGATTTTCTCATTTGGGGGAAGAGAGGCTGGCTCATGTGTTTGTCGTTGACTATCTCTGTGACACAGAGTTATAAAAAGCTCCAGTTGTGAAGAACGCAAGAGAGGCACACTGAAAGAAAGAGAGAGCGAGAGAAAGAAAGAAAGAAAGACAGAGACAGAGAAAAGAGATGACCGTCATAATTTTGCTCCAGAATGCAGCTTACTTTTTAAACATCTCCATAAGCCAGATGCATAATTACAGAGTAAAGCAACGGGGACATACAATATTTGACACACGTTCAAACCAGATACCATCAAAGAGATCTCGGGTTCCCGCGGGGCAGCCAAATCCGCCGATTACCATCGCACGCAGCCGTGTCACACAGCGCGGCCACAGCATGAGATTAGGTTGAAATCGTGACGGCCTGCATTCCAAGTATGGCAGTGACATGGAGATGGAGGAAAACCAAGATGGAGGGAGGGTGGACGGTTCACCACTCTGCAATACTTAACCCCTTTTGACCTGAGATCAGATTCTAAAAATGTCTTCTACATCCTGACAGTTTTCTGAAAAAGCCATGTTTCTATGTCAGTCGTTCTTCGATTTTTCAAAAATAGCAGATCTACTAGCTCGGTGGCGCACTATGAGCTTGTAGATCTGCTATTTTTCAATAGCTAAAGCATAACATAAATGCTAACATGGAAACAAGTGCCCATGGGCCTGACGTGAGCGGACATCAAGGACCCTATCGTCATCAGTGCCTTAAAGGGGCATTCCACTCATTTTCAACATTTTACTATGACATTAATATACCTTAGAGCTGTTGTGTGGAAATAATAAAAAGACGTCATTCTGTGTTTCCTAGAACTGGAGGTCTGGGAAAAAATCCTTAACATGGTGAATCACATCTTAATGACATCATCATCAACAGCTCTAAGGTATATTAATGACATTAATGCAATGTTGAAAATGAGTGGAATGCCCCTTTAACACTCATCCCTAAACGCCTGTGCCCCCTTTTGTTTTACTATTTCGAAAAGCATTTTTGAATAGTTCAAATAGCCGATTTACAAGCTCACAATGTGTCTCACAATGTGTCGACGTGGACCGGCACATTGGACCATTTTTTAATTGAATCCATGCTTCCAGGGATCCATTATGAGCTGACCTCTATTTCTAGACCGTTCCACAGATGTGAATTTAGCTTTATTTTCGCTATGCTTTACTTGATCCTTTCACTGCATCTCTAGAGGCATGGCTTAGTCAGGTTGAGGGAAAAAAAAGAAAGAGCAAATCCAGGAGTGATATTTTTGACGATTCTGCATGACAGCATGCAGGGAGACAGAAATCCCAACAGCACGAGTACAGTCACACACCCAAAATATAGTCATGCAGACTTGTTTCCATTGAGTGATACTTAATTGTAAGGTCAAATTATATATATATATATATATATATATATATATATATATATATATATATAATAGTGGTTTTGCTACTACTACTTTTGCTAAAGGATTTGATTTGTGATCTGTGAGTTGTGTGCACTGATCACATTAACACAATGAGTGCCGGAATTTCTTTCAAAATAGCTAGCTCGGGGTGCCGGGCAGATATGGCAGCTTTTACTCTGAAAGCCCATCGCTGCACGAAACAACATATGGTGTCGAATTATAATTTTTTGTTTGATATCAATGAGAAAGCGCTATGACGCGTGTACACGTTGGATTAAATATGATGTTTGTACACGTCCTGCGGTCTGAATGTGTCAACATGACATGCACAACATTTCTACTTATTAGCTCTGCACATCGCAGACGCAACGGGAGCTGTCCGTGGTGCTGAAGAGGACTACAGCTGCTGCACAGCACACCACTCTGCAGCTTCAAGGTTATGTACTTCTTGTGCAAGAGTAACACTTATTTTGGTCTGGCTTCCTTCAGACAATGCAGCAGAGCATACGTAGATACTAACAACGGTAGAATAATGATTTAAAACAAAAAACAACGTAAAAGGATTAAGAAAAGAAGAGAGAACAAGGAGAGAATGACATATATTCAAGAGCATCCTCAAATGTACATGTGCATATAATCTTGGTATATTGTGAATATACCAGCAGCATTTTTAAAAATGTTTCCCTTCCACCAGTAGATGCCACTTAACTTTGTGCAATCAACTTCACAGAATAGAGCGTCGCAGTCCCACCCCCTTTCAGAACGACGAGTGGCCCAGGAAATGATTCTCCATTCATTTTCTCCATAGGCTTTTCAAAAGGTATTAATATAAAGACGGTTACGCCGCAGACAAAGCCAACTCGGATCGTGACAAATCATGACAACAAACACAATATTTTGTGCCGATCAAATAATTTGAAAGAATAAAATAAAGGCAGGATACAACACTATTTGTTTAGTTTTTCTTCTTACTAATTATTTGATCGGCGCAAAACATTGTAATTGTTGTCGTGATTTGTCACGATCCGAGTTGGCTTTGTCCGCGGCGTAACCGTCTTTAAATAAATACTTTTTGAAAAGCCTATGGAGAAAATGAATGGAGAATCATTTCCTGGGCCACTCGTCGTTCTGAAAGGGAGCGGGACTGCGACGGTCTATATTCTATGCACAACAGATTAGGTTATAGGTGTGGTTCAAACTTGGCGGCGCACGACTGTCTGTCTGTCTGTCTGTCTTTAGGCCTTACAGAAGGAGCTGCACAAGAATACAAACCAAATCTAGTTCTGCCTGAGAGAGCAGAGCCTCTCTAGAAACCTCTGTGAAGTGGATCTCTGAAAAATGGACTCTTACCAATATCCTGTAAAACGTATACAGTGCCATGATGTTCTAGGACACTTGATCGTCTACACTCTACAGAAATAAGACAGACAAGAACGACAGAGAGGAAAGAGAATCTTGACTGTCTCGTGTCCATGCAATTGCTATGCTTAACCCATTCTGACCTGAGATCAGATTCATACGAGGTTTCCACTGGACACACACTGGTCTGATGAACCCATTCTGACCTGAGATCAGATTCTAAAAATGTCAGTCGTTCTTCGAATTTTTCAAAAATAGCAGACCTACAAGCTCGTATCGCGCCACTCGGTGGCGCGATATGAGCTTGTAGATCTGCTATTTTTCAATAGGTAAAGCATAACATGATGCTAACACCAAAATGGGTGCCCGGTCAGAATGGGTTAAAATGGTTGCAACAATGTGATTCCTATTGATCCGAGTCTGATTTAACAATCCACTGCCCGGGATGCCAGGTTGGGGGGGGGGGGGGAAGAGAGCGGTTCCTTTGGAGTCAAGCACAGTTGTCTTAAGCACGAGAGTTGTAATGACCCCTCCTTCCTGGCCTGCGTGCGCGCTCGTGCGCGCGTAGCAACTAGTAATTCCCTGTAGAAACTATAGTGACTTCTCCCCAAAAGGACAACTTTATTTTCCCATCCTGAATGACCAGTCTAATATTATTATTGCATTTTGGCTATGTGCAATAACTGCCAGCCAATGAGCCAATCAGTAGCATTGTCAGTATTTGTCTTAATTTCTAATTCATTCATTCATTCATTTAGTTGCCAATTATAATATCTGAGATGCGCAAATATAGTTAGTTTGTCTTTACTGTTCAACTGTCAACTTCACAAAACAGGACCTCAAAACACATGAGTGGAGACACACACACACCCAGCCCAGCACTGAAAGGAACATAGCCAACAACTGTAACTATGTGTGATTAATACACACCACCCCTTTACCCCAGTTAGACCCCAAAACTCAATAGTAAAAAAAACAGCAATTGTGTGTAGAAAATACACAATACCAATAATTTAACTGTAAGCCAGATTTTTTTTCCTTTAGACCTATTGTCTTTTATTGCAATAAAATGAATGCTAAAAACACACTAAGTGCATTTAAAAAAGGAGAAAAAAAAGAAAATAAAAAAAGACCTTCTGATGAATGGTGGGGCCAGTGATCTTGAAAAAAAAAATATAAGGACACACGCGCACGCACGCACGCACGCACGCACGCACGCACACGCACACGCGCACACGCACACGCACACGCACACACACACACACACACACACACACACACACACACACACACACACACACACACACACACACACACACACACACACACACACACACACACACACACACACACACACACCCGCTCAAAAACTGTTGTGGACAGACAGTGAACGGAATTCCGAGGAGAGTAACCGTATACAGAGGAGAAGAGAAAAGAGAGAAAAGGTCGGTACAGACCTTTTTCCCCTCTCAGCTGTTACGTGTTCAGTTCAGGGTCAGATCACATGTAGACGGCCGTCTCGGCTGACATTGTGCTTTAGCCGAGGCTGATGGAAGGGGCGAGGCATGTTGAGACATGTCTCAGAGAGCAATTAGGTGGCCAATTACCTCTCCCTTAAGGGAGGATGGCATGTCAGGAATGGCCCGTTACGATGCGAGATCGGTGCAAAGACCGTCTCTGACGTCAGTTGCTGCCCAGACAGATGCCCTCCACAACACTCACGGATGCCATATGCCTTCTTCCACCTCAGACAGACAGACGCCCTCCACAACCCTCATTGATGCCATGCTTTCTTAATATACGGGCAAATTATTCCGTCAACAAATAAAAACTATAGACTATAATGTTAGTGAGGGACAAACGTGTCTTTTCCCAGGGATAGCCATGGGATAACTCTGCATCCTTCCCACACGTTGTCGTTGATGCATTATTATAGTCTTCCTTAACGCAAACCAAAAACAATAAACGAGGAGCCAGCGCACAGAGAGTACATATAGCCTCCTTGTGTTATTGATCAACTCTGTGGCATTAATGGATTCATTGTTTAACGGGAGACACAGGATTTTGGTGAGTCCAGTTTCCATTGCTTATTATCGAAGCAGCTGAAATGGATGTGGGTTTGGGGAAAGGTCACATTATAGAAATAAAGGCAATGGGTCACACACACCACGTCTCGGCTATCCAGCCTTCATCAGTGTGACACTGATGAAGGCTGGATAGCCGAAACGTCTGTCATTGATCCGTCATGCAAGAATAAAAACTAAAACGCAGTCTTGGTGTGTGCGACCAATTACCTTTATTTCTTAACGGGTAACGCACCATAAGTCAGAGCGCGGTGGTCACAAGAAAAGTTATCTACATGGTTTGGGAAAGGTGGAATGCTGCTGCTGCGCCTGCTACTGTTGTTGTTGCTGCGACGTGGGATTGTTTTTGTATCCGTTGTAATGGCAATCTAGCTGCTAGCTGCTATCCCAAATTCCTCTCTATGCGTCATTATTACATGATATGTATATTGTCACAGAAAGGCCCTTTTGCCAACCCCGCCTCGGGTATGGGCACTGATGACGCCGAGGAGGAAAAATGCCGCCAGCACCCACAGCGTCCCGAGCGGGAATCGAACCCAGGACATTCTAGCTGTGAGGCGACAGCACTACCAACTGTGCCACCGTGCTTAAAGTTAAATGTACATACCGGTAGTTGCTTTCCACCAGTGCTGTTTATCACCCTGTCAGTCTGTCAGCCTGATTGAAAATGTTGTTAAGAAATTGTAATTAGTCTTCTTGATTAAGTATAAGCACGGCTGTGTAATCAAAGATGTGGGAGATGATAACGTGAGGCAGGGGTGGCTGCTATAACTTTTACTTGAGTAAACAGCAGGGGGTCGAGGCAGCGAGCGTGCAGGAAAACCTGTATGGCGCACGTCGTTCCACCTGACGGCACTAATAATAAATGATAACCTCCGCCTGGAAATGCAGCACCCTAAACTGTATTATATTGTGTACTCTCATCTCCCGGGTGATCGGACGAACATTTAAGATGCAAAACTGCCAGTGACAAAGGCGTGCCATACAACAAACAGTCCATTACCATCCATAATGTGGACACACCGTTCCCATGCAAGCTCTATACCTCCTCTCTCTCTCCTCTCCTTTCAGTTCACCCGACCGGAGAGGCATATCTCTCACTGTATACTCGCGTGAAGAAGACAGCGGCAGAATCTCACCGCAGAGAGAGAGAAGAAGAGACCCGGGATACGTGAATAAACGGCTTGGTGTGCCCCAGGCAGAGCTGAAATTGGTCTATTACCGCGGCCTCCGTTTGAGATGAGAGTGTGAGGGAGAGGCTGTAGGGTACACAACAGCACGCCGAGGGTTGTCCTCTTCCCCACTGCCTTTTCTCCTCCCTCTGTTGGTAATGGACGGGGACTGCGTTATTACAGGTGCAGTTGAATATCATACGAGACATGTTTATGACCTCGAACAAAGCAAAGCAGCCCTGCACATTCTCTTAAAGATGACTTTTTCTGCTTCATTTATACGATGGAGATAGCGATCAGAGAGATACAAGAAAGGTGGGAGAGATATATAAGGGTGGATGACAAGGAGCCTCGGGTCGGCTGCTTGCCTTGTATACGTGTGTTACAGCACTGTTTCCTACAACACTGGGCAGGGGACCCATTTGTGCACATCACTTATTAGGAGGGTGGTATGAGTCACCAGAAAAAAGGACGGGTGTTTTCGATGAATCTATCATGGTTAAAATGGAGTTTGAAGTTACAATGGGTTTTTTTTTAATAGGAAGGGTGCGGGGCAGCTAAAATTAATATCAAATATCTAAATACTGAATCGAGCAATTTAAAAACTTTAAATCTTGCCTATTTCTACGTCCACAAATCGCTCCGTCTTCCGTCAGCCCCGCCGATTACTTTATTATTTCAACGGCGAGACAGAGAGACGGTCACAAACAATCCAATCACGACCCTTCGACTGCATAGAAAAAGGGAAAAAAAACACAAGTGGACTGATTTGCACAGACTTTCTCCCCCCCCCCCCCCCCACCCCCACATCACCGATGTGTACGGATAAAAGGAGAATGAGGGGGTAGGATTATACAAGAGTAAAATGTTCTCTTTGAAGCATTATCCAAGAACAAAAGAGCCTCAATTGACGTCAAGTAGAACCTGGCTGGCTGATGCGTCCCCTTGCCCGGCGAGTGCCGTACAATCAGGGAGGCATTGTACCTTGGAGTGGTAACCACCTCATCACCATTAGGCAGATGGAGACACTCTGAACCCTTTCCCACCGTAACCGGTTCACTTCTTTTTAGTCCATGAGCCAGAGCTCCGAAATTGGAACGTTTTAATTGTGAATAGAGTCGGCAAAACCATACCTATATTAAATTGTTTATAGGATCAATATAAGTACATTGATATATGATAACCCTTCAACAGTAGTAGCTTTTTCATATACAGTATATTGTTTTTGCATATTTTCCTATATAATGCCTCATTTGCATATTTAAACAAAATGTATTGTAATCCAATATAGGGTATGCGCGTGACATTATCATCATACTCGGAAGTTATGCGGGAACGCCTACTGAGTGGCAAAAAACTACTTTCTGGCATCGACAGCCCATACATCCACACAGAAATGTCCTATCTGATTGCATTAAATACTACTAAATAAACTACATTAAATTCACTTTGTCACTCACTTTGCCACTCGATTTGCCATTCACTTTATGCATGCGCATATACCCTCTATAAATCATTGCCTTCATGTAAGTAATCAGAGTTACACACCCGTACAGGGCAATTTGGAACCCCACTCAAGCACACATTGCGACCTGGTGTATCAAAGTGTTTCCAGTGAGCCAACATGCACAGTAGCAGCAGCACCCTGACTCTGTTTGACCAGAATGGAACAGAGCCTTCATTATAGTATTATCGGTAACACCTGTGAAGGAAGTATAGGGAAGGGGCCCAGAAGTAGGCAGAGTTAATTATGTGTGCAATTCAAAGACCCAGCTCCGCTCAGTCCACGGGACATATTATACATGCCCCAGAATGGGGTGCACACGATTGACAACACCGTCGTTCCCGACATGCGTGGCCGGTTACAACTAACCCGTGGCCGGTTTAAAACTCACCCGTGGCTCCCGACAGGTTAAAACTATAGCCTGTGTCCAGGTTAAAACTAACCCGTGGATCACTACATGCGTGGCAGGTTACAATTGACCTGTGAGGTTAGGGTTTTGGCTATAGGGTGTCGTAACTAATGCCTGTCGGACTGTTAGTACATTGGACCAAACACACCCACCCTCCCCTTCCAGAATGGCTGCTCAGTGTTGTTGTAATCTAATTTGAGAGAGACACAACGAATAAATGAGTCTGTGTGCAAACAGGACAAGACAGAGTAGCAAACAGACCGCGCACACAGAGGACACAGGGCAATAACCCTCACTGAACACCGGCGCTTTAATCCACCTTAAACTGGATGTCAGGCCCAGGGACCCATGGGAGAATGTCAGGGACCTATGGGAGGATGTCAGGGACCAATGGGAGGATGTCAGGTTGGTCCCTTAGGATGCCAGGGACGAATGGGAGGATGTCAGGTTGGTCCCTGAGGATGCCAGGGACGAATGGGAGGATGTCAGGTTGTTCCCTGAGGATTTCAGGGACGAATGGGAGGATGTCAGGTTGGTCCCTGAGGACGTCAGGGACCAATGGGAGGATGTCAGGTTGGTCCCTGAGGACGTCAGGGACCAATGGGAGGGAGAGCAGCAACATTTCAAGGCAGATGCTTTCACGTGAGCGCCAGGATACATGCCTCCTGCAATTACAGGGACCATGCTCTGCAATGATTGTAGTGAGGTAAACACAATTAATCATGATTATAACACAAAATTGCTCGGAGTGTGGCTCTTTGCAGAGAGAGGAAAGAGACGAGAAAAGGCTGCGAGCGAACATTAGCTCTAAGCTTAGCCACCTCCCTCAAACTCCTAAATAGGTGATTTATAGTAGCCATTAAAAGAGAGAGGGGAAGGCCACACATCTCATTAGACAAGTTAAGACTGTTTATTCCTATGTACTCTATACATAAAGCCTGACTATAGTTGAACAGCGCGTTATCTGGTCGCATGCAAAGCCTGACTATAGTTGAACAGCGCGTCCAGTATAGTACAGTCCAGTACAGTACAGTGCGTGTGTGGCACACACACACACACACACACACACACACACACACACACACACACACACACACACACACACAAACACACACACACACACAGTGTCCTCAGCAGCAAATTAGCACACTCTGAAATCCCGAGCGAGTGTCATTGTCACAGTAATAGACAAAGAGAGAGAGTCCATTCGGTTAACCACATTGTCTCATGGTTTAAATCAACACTGGGGATTTCTAAAGTGTACATGCAGTTCTTTATCATACACAAGCGCCTGGACTGCTTTGAAGTAGACACAAACTGACACCAGTGCTTAGCCTATGAGCATTTCCCCCCCGCGTGATCCCGCTGATGCGTGGTGAAAGACACAACAAAGCTCCGGAAGTCACAGGCGCTGCCATGCACTGGCCAAGTCCACAGTGTAAATGTAAGCCATTAACCCATTTTGACCCGAGATCGATCTTTCAAAAATAGCAGACCTACAAGCTCGTAGCGCGCCACTCGGTGGTGCGCTATGAGCTTGTAGATCTGCTATTTTTCAATAGCTAAAGCATATAACATAATGCTAACACCAAAAGGGGTTCCCTCTCAAAATGGGTTAAGACCCGAGGCTGATTCAACAAAAGGTCTTCTATAATCACGACAGTTTTTTACAGTCACGGTTCTCAAATTATTTCATGTGAGCCCCAAAATTATACGTAATTGGCCGACGACCCCACCGATCTGAAAATATGTCCCCCGTCCCCACCGTCACCCCACCAGAAAACGTTCGCTGTGAAAGAAAAAAGATTTGTGCCACATTTGCACACAATTATTTTTCAAAACCAATTATTTCAACATCTAAAATGTTAGAATAGTGGTTAAAAGCTATGAGGCTCGAGGTGACACAGATATGCTTCCTCAGGTCTAAATGGGTGTACGTAACTCTGAGCGTGTAAAGAAGATGGACCCTCTGAGGTATAAATGCACACCGGGGATTTCAACGTGCTCTCGGCGGCCTTCACCACGGAGGAGCAGTGGTGGTAAAAGTACTCACGTGTGTTACTTGAGTAAACGTATCAATAATGCAATGTAGAAATACTACTTGAGTAAAAGTACAAAAGTACTGGATTCAAAAGGTATACTGAGCTGAAGTGGTTAATGTATGTTTCGTGATAATAATCAAAATGTACAAAGTTACTATAGTAACTTAAGTTTTCAAATAATTGTAGAGGAGTAAAAGTGCAAAATTTGCCTCCGAGATGTAGTGGAACTACTGGAAGCTACTGGAAATTGGAAATACTCAAGTAAAAAAATTAAATAAAATAAAAACCCACTGCAGCACGCACAGCCCAGAGAACGGATGTGTATTTCCTCTGATGAAATGATCCTGTTTTGAATGAATGGTCCTCCTGTGGTAATAGGATCATTTGTCTTGTCCAGAGAGAGAGAGAGAGAGAGAGAGAGAGAGAGAAGGGGATCTATAGTTGTCATAGACGCTCCGGAGCCGAAGACAGATGGGAGAGACTATGAAGCCTAATTTATGCTTCGGCATAATGCCAAAAAATAGACGATTTACAAGCTCACGGCAAGTCGCGGTTGCGACGCACCGTGAGCTTGCAAATCGCCTATTTCCCGATGGTGCGTGACACCGCCGACAGATGACAAGGTGTAGCTGATCGGGCTCTAGCGAAGAAGAGAGCTATAATACTCTAGTCTTTTTTTTCACTCCCGCCCGACTCATTTTGCACATTAAAAAAGCTCAACGGTATTACTGTACATTGTACACGGAAAGAACAGAGGCTGCAGAAATCAATGAACATGGTTGTTATGGTTGAGGGTATACTGTGAAATGAAAAGAGCTCATGACTGAATAATAACATATCGTTGCTAACTCAATTTTTGAGGGTTTCGATTTTTTTTGGCATAAATCAGTGCTGGTTAAAATAAATGTTGAACCAATGGAAAGTATTAAAAAGCGCTTCAGACAAAACCTCTCAACTCCATTGGACCATAAATCTGTCTTCTATAGCAGCTAACTCCACCACCTCTCCCCCTCTCATGCAAGTAATTGACAATACCAACTTTGATGAGGCAGTATTCAGTATTTCAGCCGTGAGCGCCCGTCCAGAGATATAGGTTTCCTCAATGGAGATCATCCGGTGCTAGTGAGAATGACATGCACCCCTGAATTCACTCAGTGTACACATGGACTATCAACTGATTTTTGTGAAGCATAAAATGTAGCCATTCATTCAGCCATGCTGCAATTGTAGCTCTGCACTATAAGCCATGCTGCATGTACAGACACATTGCAGATCTACAACCCCCGGGCTTGTAGATCTGCTATTTTCTATGCTGCCCTAAAATGTGCATGTCCTCACTACAAGTACTGTGTGTGTGCTTGCGTGTGGTATGGGCACAGGCACAGGCACACAGAATTAATAGTATGATTTGCATGGCTGAGGCAGGGGTTAGCGAGTTGTCACAGCTATAGTGGGAATCCGATTATCATACAGGGATAACTGTCGCCATGGAAACCAAGTAATGGTGGTGCGAAAGAAGACTTCGTCCCTCTTTTACACGTCGCGGAACGTTGGGGAATTAGTGTGAAAACGCAGCTCCCTTAAAATAGAGCGCTAACAAATTTGGGGAGCGTTGATGCTTATCACGCTCCCGGTGCCGTGATTTTGGATAACGATGTTCGTGTCATTTAATACTCTGTGAAATAATTGCATCACATGGACCGTAAATGTTGATGTAGATTCAGACAGTCTTTCGAATAGAATTCCATTGTCATTATTTTAGTCATGTGGGATATGAAAAACCACACATCTTGATCACATGACCCCAACATGTATAATAATGATAGTCTCGGCCACGCTTCCGGCGGAGACAACAACAAGACAGCACTAGCATGTCTGAAGTAAAGTCAGACACAAGTACCATGTGCTTAAAGGTATATTCAGTGATTTCACTTAATTCAAATATCGCTTCTTTTTTTGTTTTGTTGTGATAATCCTCCCTACTATGGAGTGCTCTGACCATATAAGGAGTTTTTGGCTAGGTGGCCCAGCCTTCATCCAATCAGGATAGAGAGGGGCCTTCCGCCAATCATGATCGAGCAGGGGGCGGGCCTTGGTGTGTGTGCTGTTGGCCTGTCACGTGTCCCCCCCCCCCCCACTGTAGTGCGTGCATGTGCACATCTTGTTACCGGGACGGACTGGGTTTTTTTTCCAAATCACCCAAATCACTGAATGCTCCTTTACATTCACATTTAGATTTTCTGAGATGATGGAATGGTGCTGGATGATGATGGTCATGGAAGGGGAAACTTCTGAAAGCTTCATGGGCTCAAAGATAATAAACTTAAAAAAAAACCGGTCAAAATGACCTCTCAGACATGCTGTGTTGACTTTAAGACAATTTCTCTTGAAAATTGTTGCTCACACAGACGTTTCACTTCGGTCAACGTGACCTCTAAAGTTCGGAAAACCATTCCGTGCGTCATATATCTCAAGTGTCATGGATCGGCGTGCTTGCAATGGATGGCAAAACTGTCAACTTCAGAGGATGTGTCGAGAATCAATTCAAGCTCAGCTGCAGCAAAGGGGCTGCCAAAACAACATGTTTAACCCATTCTGACCGGGCACCCATTTTGGTGTTATAGCATCATGTTATGCTTTAGCTATTGAAAAATATCAGCTCTACAAGCTCATAGCGCGCCACCGAGTGGCGCGCTACGAGCTTGTAGGTCTGCTATTTTTGAAAAATCGAAGAGCGACTGACATTTTTTTAATCTGATCTCAGGTCAGAATGGGTTCATCAGACCCAGTGTGTGTCCAGTGGAAAACCTCGTATGAAATCTGATCTCAGGTCAGAATGGGTTAAACAACGTTTGGGTAGATAAGGCCCACGGCTAGAACGTCTCACAAGCTCTCATTATGCACGTCTGTCTCCAGAAGGATGCAAAGTAGCTCGCAGGGAGCAGTGGTGGAAAGTACATTTACTCAAGTACAATTTTGAGGTATTTGTACTTTACTTGAGCATTTCCATTTTCCGTTTTACTTCTGCTCCACTGCAGTACATCTCAGAGGCAAATGTTGCACTTTTACTCCACTACATGCATTATTTGAAGATTTTAGTTACTAGTTACTTTTGTAAATTTTTATTATTATTACAACAAACATATGCCAGCCCTATATTAAATTTCGTCCATTTAAAAGTAGCTGATCTACAAGCGCACAAGGTGTCGCGATACCGACGCATCGTGATTGTAGACACATTGTGATCTTGTAGATCTGCTATTTTCGATAGATTTCTATACATTTGAAAACTTGAAACGTGACATTCTGCACAATGAGCTTACTTTTGGTATACTTTAGGTAGCCTACATTTTAATGCAAATACTTTTGCACTTTCACTCGAGTGCATTGTGAATAGAGTACTTCTACATTGCAGTATTGATACTTTTACTCGAGTAGAAAAAACAAATGTGAGTACTTTTTCCACCACTTCACTGGCAGGGCCCACTCTACACAGGGAGGAGGAGTGGAGGGGCAAGAGACAACGGTGGAGACAGGAGAGAGAGAGAGGGGGGGGGTGGGTGGGGGGAGAGAGATAGACGGGGGAGAGAGAGAGAGAGAGGGGGGGGGAGAGAGAGAGAGAGCTGCATTGCCAGAAAGCCTGTCTGAGACGAGGCTGTATGGAGGAGATAAATTAAGTCTCAGAGTGTCTTGGCCACTCCAGGAGAGAGAGGACGGCCATCTGCGGGCCGGGGCACACGCATGCAAAGTTGATCTTATTACCACTCCTTCTTTCCACCACCAGTCCCTGCGTTTCCTTCCGGGCCTTGGTGTCTTTGCCACTTTGTCTGTAAATCCCAAACTCAACAACCGCCGTTTTAATTGAACGTGGCTTTGAGACTTAATTATGGTTCTTGTCGCGGCTCTAAATCATTACGGCCATGCTGTTCATTATTACCCTCTTAAGATTTTACCGCTTCATGAATCGAGAGTTTAATAAACAAAACTGGCATTATTATCAACTCGTTTATTATCAGAAAAAGCCTCAGCCTGCTGGCATGCTCACAGACCACCATTCATATCTAGATCGACTATTTTTGGGTCGGCGGCCAATTACATATCGTTTTTGGTGTCCTTGACATGGACAACTTTGAGAACCACTGACCACTTTTTTCAGAAAACTGTCAGGAATTAGAAGGCATTTGTAGAATCGTCCTCAGGTCTAAATGGGTTAAGAGCTATACCAGCTGATTTTATGAACCGGAAGTAATAGTCAATCGTTTCGCGTTCGTCAGAAGCGCTGAAACGGCATCGCAAGCTCACGGGGATTTTCTATTGAGCTCCGAAAACATGGATGTTTTGTATATCATCACCTCAATCTGAGATTTCAATTCTGAGAAAAACTAGTCTGGAGTGGATGGAGGGAAAATAATGAATGACGTCAGAACACGGAAGCAAAGAGCGCTGCCCGGTGACGGAGAGCCAAGAACTGGTTAATATAATATTTGAGATGCTGGATCACATAACATTAAAGGTGTAGTCACAGTGCAACGGAAATGGTGGGCATTTTATTTAGACGTTTCAGCTCGAAACGCTGACTCTGAAGTTTCTGAACCAATCAGAGCGTCGCATCCCTCCAGGCTATGGGGCCTCCACGTCCGTGAGGCAAAGCCAGGGGATTATTTCTAATTTATACCCAACCTATATACACGTATATTTTAGCGTGATGATTACGTTAAAAACGAGTAATACACTGTCTGGATGTCATCTTGAATGAGATTAAAAAGGGAGTAGTTCTTTAATCAAAACCATCTGCGGAGGACGACAATGAAGCAATGGGAATCCAAACACGCCCTTAGCAGAACATGAGTTAAGTGTGGATTCTCGTCGTCGTGCGCTTCGTTTAATGACCACCTGAGGGAAAATATCAGTTATGGACAGCTTGCATATAATTATGCATTAACGAGGATGACAAACTCTAGCAGTAATGAACACACGGCAACACCACCGACGTTAGATAATCAGCCACACGCGACGACAACAAAGCACAACAACTTTAGCATTCATGCATCCGTCGGGAGGACAGTGAGTGGGCGTCTGGGGTACGAGTTCTAGAAAGCAAGGCAGGAGGAAACTAACTCTACATTTACGTTACGTTCTTTTTATTTTTTTAATTTTTTTTATCCCACAATTTACTTAAGTACAATTTTGCTGTATTTTCTTTTTTACTTTACTTGAGTATTTCCAATTTACAGTACAGTACAGTACATTTGAGAGGCAAATGTACTTTTACTCCACTACATTTATTTGAAGACTACTATAGTTACTTTGTAGATTTAGATTATTATTACAAAACATACATCAACCACTTCAGCCCTCTATACATTTCAGGCATTTTCAAATGGCAAATCTATCTATCTATCTATCTGTAGATCTGCTATTTTCAAAAGATTTCTACACATTCATAAGCTTGAAACGGGACATTCTGTACTTTTACTTTTGGTACTTTAAGTATACATGTTACAGCCAATACCTTTGTACTTTTACTCGCGTGCATTTTGAACGCCGGACTTTTGCTTGTATAACGGAGGTATTTCTATATTACAGCATTGATACTCTTATACTTAAGTAAGAAACATCTGAGTATACTTTTCTTCCACCACTGCATGGCGTCTGGGGTGTGAGTTCTACGAAGCGAGACAACGTGATACTCTGTCATGTGTCGTCAGGGGAAGTGGAACTCAAGGTCATGCCCCCCCCGCTGCCTCGGTGGGGGGGGGGGGGGGGGTGAAACCAACCAACAGCTCCCAACCCACCCTGGTAAACAACGCACGCACGCACCCATGCACGCACAGACACACACACACACACACACACACACACACACACACACACACAGCCCGTGTAGACAAACAAAAGACGTGTCACTTGGAGTGCTGTCATCCTTCAGCGTGCAGCAGCATGACACAAAAGATGAAACCAGTGTTGATCTTGACAGTACATCAGAAAAATGACAAAAACTAAATTTTTATGTCACGGTCAAACTTCGGTTTCTAGTGCTTACTCTGGTGCGCCCGCTGTGGTGGATTATTCAGAACCCACATCAGAGTCTTTCAGAAAAAATCAAGGTAGAGAGTGAACTGAAACAATGTCACTTTATTACAAAGACTGCTCTGTACCAAGGCCACAGGGAGGAGCACGTATGCAAGCCTCCTGAGCCCTTTACATTTCTCCCTCTTATACACAATGACAGAGCAGAGAATACAAAGGAGGTGTGGTCAGTGGACATGGTCAAACATGGGTCTTATGTAAGAATAGGTCATCTGACAGACAGCCTTGCTTTATATGTTTCCAAGGCAGTGTAGTATTCTCATCTTGAAAATCCTATTACACCGCCCAGAGACAGATTCTTCAACTATCTGGGGTGCACTGCACACATAATAAAGCCTGAGTATAATACGCTAAAAATGACGACAAACATGTTTGAAAGTGAAATAAACCCTTCAAGGAACACTATAGGATTGCGAGTGGTTGAAAGGTTACTGCAGGCCTGAGAGAGTGAGTGATTGTATTGATGCAGCATGCATGCAGGCGAAATGTTGACCTATAAAAGACTGAATCACAAAGCCAGTGGTCTTTATTCGCGGCGCTATACAGCGCAGCGTGTTAGAGCTGAGATGTTATGCTGTATGTGATTCTGAACGGTGCACACTCCCATTTAGAGATTCAGAGATAATGCTTTAAGAGGGGCGGAGTGTAATTGAGCATGTACGTGTGCACCAAGAGTGTATGTATACAGTGACCACGTGTGCGTCTGCGTGTGTGTGTGTGTGTGTGTGTGTGTGTGTGTGTGTCCAGTGTTGAGATACCTTTGTCTGCTAGCATCCATGCACAATTGGAGAGTGATGTGTTGACTTGTGCATCAATTACCAATATATGCACTAATACAAATGCTCAAATCTTTAGACTTTAGTTGACAGTCGACTAGTCGTTTAGACTACAGGTCTGACAGTATTGCATTCAACGAGCAACGAAGGATCATAATCTACTGTCTCGTTCAGTCTGGGGAACACAGTCCTCCTGCATCATGGGTAATTTGTGTCTCCCAGGACTTTTATCATATCAGAAGCCAAGCAAGGTTATTTATAATGGCAGTTATGGCACAGAGAGAGAGAGAGATAGAGAGAGAGAGAGGGGGCGGGGGGGGGGGGGGGGAGAGAGAGAGAGAGAGAGATAGGGGGGAGGGGAGGGGGGTAGGAGCACAGTGGAAGATATAATTTAGCTATAGGGAGAATTCTACAGAGTACCTCGGCTCATATGAGGACAATAGGATTAGGTCCATAAAGTGTAATTTAAGAGCGTTATTTCCTTGTTCCACGAAGCTCCCACTGGTTAATGACAGTGTTTCTCCCGCCAGGGGGTTTATTATCTGCTCTCAAACGGCCTCGGGCGAGACGACAGAGGCGGTTAAACATGAGAGCTATACTCTTCACAGCGAGGCGTCTCGGGTGTTGATCTTGACAGCAAATTTTGATTTGATTTGATTTTGATTTAAATGTTTTTAGTGTTAGTCTGTAGTTTCAGTTTGACTAAATATCATAAGATTTCAGTTGACTAAATCTAATAATGGGTGACTTTACTCCTGGTTGCATGCTGAAAATAACCAATCTACAAGCTCACAACACGCCACACTGCAACGTGCTGTGAGCTTGTAGATTTTTAGTTTTCCTCTGTGAAAAGAATGTTGACTAGATTATTGTCAGGTAGGAGGGTGGATACTGTATGTGTGTATTTGTTCAGTTATTTTTGAGTGGTGCAACCACTCCTACAGACATGTGTGCATGGCTGTGTCCATCCCTGGCTGTGTCCGAGCACGAAAATAGCGTTTGTTTGGTTTTCACCACTGTTGTGCAGCCTAACACACACACGCACATATTAACTGTATATATTATGATTTCAGGTGTGACAGTACAGTACAGTGACAATACAGTACAGTACAGTAGAGGGACCCCCACACAGTAACTATGTCATTTCTAAACTGTGATTTTAGGTGAAGGTGATGACAGATGAGTAATGCATGAGCTAAACCATGGTTGCCGTTAATCACAGTGATGTCCCACTTTGCTGCAAGCCTCCCCTTTCACAAGCCTCTCCCCTTCCACAAACCCCTCCCCTTTCATAAGCCACTCCCCTTTCACAAGCCCCTTTCCCTATGAGCGCCAAACGCTTGATTTTGAACTGAGTGGAGGCACAGGACGGACGGACAGACAGAATTCACTTATTCTGCACCCGAGGCGGTTAACTGCGCGGTTCGTTTGAAATGCATGGCGAGGGGAGGCAGGGTCCTCAAAAAGGGAAATGAAAAGCCACTGATTGCATTTTGTCAGCCTTTCAAATCCTCCCTCCCTGCGGGAAGAGACTTTGTCCTCCTTGCCCAGAGAAAGCACACGAGGAGGAGAGAATGTGCATTTATTTATAGGAACGCAAGCAGGAGCTCTGTGCATACACACACAGTGAGCCACCTGAAGCAGGAGCTCTGTGCATGTCTCTCCTTTCCACATTGTATATACCTCGCCATCATCGCACCTGCTCTAAATTACCTACCGGGTGTGTGAAAGTCATGTCTCTATAAGTGTTAGTCGACTAAAATATCATACGATCATTGATCATCATTAATCTACAGTACATTTAGTCGACTAAATCTACAGTTCATTTAGTCCAGGGGTTCTCAAAGTTTTTGGTCGGGGACCCCCGTAAATGCTTTGGCAATGTCTCGGGACCCCGGCCCCGCCCCATCCCTCTCGACCCCCAATATAAATTGACTGCTACAATAACCTTAACTCTTACTCCGCTAGCATTTATTGAAAAATTAGGATCTAATTCACGCCAGCATTTTTTTTT
Source organism: Protomyctophum bolini (assembly GCF_963924005.1). Lineage (NCBI taxonomy): Eukaryota > Metazoa > Chordata > Actinopteri > Myctophiformes > Myctophidae > Protomyctophum > Protomyctophum bolini. The sequence goes on from NC_137884.1 coordinate 20,317,801, forward strand.
AATTTGAGCTCTTATTTTGAAAGGCCACAGTTCAAGTCCACCGGAAGTAGCTTATCCTAGGACGCTCGACGGAGCCGAGACAGGCTTTGTTTACATGATCGATCTTTGCCGGTGCACTGGAGAGCTCCACATCGCCGGCTAACCTATCAATTTAGTCAAATTTTGATTTGTTGACGAAATTTGTCAATACATTTATAGTCTTATAGTCATCACAGCTTGTCTCTCTTCATCAGCTGTGGGGAGCACGGACAGATGAACACTATACATTGGTATAGTGTTGGAAACAGCTTACCAGAGAAGTTGTCTAAGATAAGAGTCCTATGAGTCAAGAACACTCAGATCATCGTATTGATTTTGTGCCTCTGCATTTGCGTGGGCCTCGAGAACCGGCGATCTCTGCCGTCGGGCTTGTCCATCTGACTGCCATGCCTTTGAGGAGAACCCTCACAATTAGAGAGGCGTCATCAAAAAGCTCTTCTACGGCATCTTCTGCCATATCAATAGTTGGACGGCAAATGACCCGTTACCCTTCTCTTCGCCGTACCCCTACACGTATGTCCTCTAATTGACACGCGGCACAAGCAGCAAACGCATAACCATGGGGTCATTACGTGTTATGTATTTGCATAATTGAATAGGCATGAGTTAAGTGTCCGCCAGTGGCGTGTTAATAACATGGTCTGTACGGGCGAGCGGCGCTGTTTGTTCAGCTCAGTGCAACCGTGGCCTCGGAAGCATTCATCCGTTCACTCCTCCTCCTCCTCCCCTCCCTTCTCCATATACCAGTCCTCTCCTCTTCTCCTCCTGCCCCCTGTTTTCTCTCTAGCAGTCAGTGTCGTGGGGCCGTGTGGCGTGGTGGGGAGGGAGGTGCTTTTCCACACTCAAGAAGCACGCCATCGTTTTGTGAGAGAGTGAGCCGCGCGTTGGAATGGATACCTAAAAGTAGTAGCGAAAAAACTGGCCCGGTGTGATAACAAGCCAAACTGTCCATGTGCCAGTCAGTCAGGCAGAAAGGCAGGGCATCCAACATGTGTGGCAATTTAGCCCATTGAGACCTTGAAACGCATCATGTGTCACCATAGCTTTTTAACCGGTTTTAACCATTATTTTATACTTTAGCTACTGAAAAATCGTGAGAATGTGTGCAAATCTTTGAATATATATTATTTCACGGCGAACATTTTTAACTCAAATATTAGCTTCTGGGGGGGGGAGGGGGGGGGGGGGTCCCTGGAACAAAATAGTTTCAGATGTGGGTCGGCGGCCAAATATATAATTTATAATTCTGGGGCTCCTTGACATGAACATTTTTGAGCACCCCTGACATAGAAACTAGAATAGATTTTTTTTTTTAGGATCTTAATGGGGTAGACTTTGTTGTCGGCGGCGACAGTAATGTATTTTCCTCGTGTCAAACCAATAAGGAGGCGCTCTGGGTATAGAGAGATTCTGAATTCTCTCCCAAACTCTCCTCGGAGTGTGCTCCGCACGTTGCCACCGCTGGCCAACATATACGTACATTATGGCCGTTTACTGCAAAGGTCTCTCGCGTGTGGCCATGTCCGGATGTCCAGTGCTAAGCTCCTCCATTCAGCAGAGCCATGCTAATGTCAGGCAGCTGCACACATCAAAGGGAGACAGGAGAGGTTGGAGCAAAGACAGAGCAGAGCCATGAGGGGAATTGGACTGGAGTGAACAGAGGGGAGGAGGGACGGAGGCAGAGGATATGAGAGGTAGAAACGGGGTTATATTTTCCGTGCTGGAAATAGCAGATCTACAAGATCACAATGCGTCGCTTGTAGATCTGCTATTAACTTGTAGATCGACTGTTTTCAAATGGCCGAAATGTGTATAGGGCTGAAGTGGTTGATGTATGTCTTGTAATAATAATAAACAATAATAATAATAATAAACAAACGTAGTGGAGTAGAAGTAAAAGTACTGATATTTTCAAGTACAAATACCTAAATTGTACAGCACTTGAGTAAATGTACTTAGTTACTATACAACACTGTATTTTTCCATGCTGGTATACATTACAGCCGTGGTACTTATTTACAGCTATAGTCTTTTATCAGTTTTTGTACAATTGCTGTCATGGCCGTAACTTTGCTGTATGAGCTGGCAAAATATCATGGCAAAATACCTAATTACATTTTGATCACGTCATCGCAACAAAACAGTAGGTTACAAAAGGTAACCCCGGTTCTTTGACAATTCGGTTTCGGCTCTAAAATCAACCGAACACCGAATATTCGGCTATTTGGTTGAATAGTCTCGGTGGCCGAATGTTTGATGCATTCCTAGTTTCCACCGCTGCATCTCTGATTCCACACAGACCTCTTTTTACTTTTCCTCGTTCTTCTCACTACCACAAAGACCGGGACCCGTCCATTGTCGACGGCCCCCCTCCTGTCGGCTGGCCTGTGCAGCTCACAGCATGCTGGAAACATACGTAACATTTCAAGAGTGGCACACTTCAACATTTTTTTAATCGTCGCATAGCAACAGCACCTGTGGTACCAATAGGTACATGCATACAGGAAAAGCAAAGCCCAGGGTTCATTTCTTTTGTGATAAATCAACAGATGTGTGTCCAGTATTACAAGAGCAGGGGAAGACACGGAAAGACAACTGAAGATGCAACATATCTTAAAACCAAATCCATGCCACCATTATTGGAGTCAGCGCTCTGGAGCAAGTGCCAACAGAATGCACGAAAAAAGGCCGCAAAGACCCCATGATTTGCCCACCGGAAGTAGTAATCGGCCAGTCAGAGTCGGGACCCTAATCTAGTGATAGAAACGCTAATATGCTAACTAAGGGAGGTCGCGATAATGTTTTATTAAGCTCCTATAATATCACCTCAATCTGAGCCTCTAAAGTCACTAAAGACCACGTGTGCGCGTGCACACAGAGTTGTGGGATTTCGATGACGTCACACCATAGAAGCAAGCTTCGAGAAGCTAAAAGAAGCTAACGTACAGTCAATATAATAGTATTAATTCTGGATTAATAGAGATTTATCGTGTTTGGCATAGGAGGGTTTAAGCTCGAAAACCTGAGCCCTTCTTCCCTGGAGTCCTGCCTCAAAGCAGACCAGAGGTAGAAAACTGTCGTTCCCTGATGTCATCGCTATAGGGACACATGCATCAGTAAGCAGGAACTGGGGATGGCGATGAAAGACTGGAAAGTCTGGCGTGGCATTGTGAAATCCATGATCTCGGTCGAAAAAGGATGATGACTACACAGTACATTACTGGTACATTTGTACACTTTCACCGTTATATAATTTTACCGCGAGCTGTTCAGAGAACACGCTGCAGTGTGGCCACATCATTTACTAAGGATGCGTTAATTACGGTTTAATAATCTGTGCTGAAAAGCTCCTTGGTCACATTGTGCGTCTGTGATAAGGCATACTGTTAACAGCACAGTACTGTACATTAATGGAGTCAAATTAATTGTGAAAAAAGAAACCACACCCGTGTAAAGTGAGGAGCGCTCTTCTCATCATATACATCATCTCTTTCTGGCCAATCACAATATGAACTATGAGCAAAACTCCACATCCACACAGTGACGACTCGAGTGCGATAAGGGAATTATACACTAATAATAGATATCTGAGAATGCCAATTCCAAATCATTTGGGACATAGGCTATACTTGTACTTGGACCATATAGTGCTGTAGCTCCACAGCAGGGCTCTATGTTTCTATGTCAGTGGTTCTCAAAGTAGGACCCCTATATGTACTGTACCGCCGGCCGCCATCTGAAGATATGAATTCAAAACGCTCATGCCCACGTCAGATTGACGAGGGATTTATCACATCGAAGCGTGAATAATTTGTAACATAATACATCTCGTCGTGCGATGGCTGCCATTTAAACATGCCATACATGTAGGTACACGGTAAAACTATGCATTCAAATCAATAAGGTGGATCGACAAATCCATAAGTAAAGTGACTCATACATCACGTCGAACACGGCCCGGATCAGATTAAATGTATTGATTTGGTGTGAAACGAAGCATGCTTACTGTGTCAGGAGTGTTCATCCTGGGTGCATAGTACTGTACATGCTCTCGGAGGAAAGAATGATGATACCGAGTACAGCAAAGTCGAAAGAATGAAACTGGGACAGTTCTGTGAAGATCAGTGAGGATGAAGTCTCTTCCCAAGTATAAGCTATACAACCAAAGCATTAACCGTTTCAAATTGAATGGCGTTACTTTGGCCTCATAATCTATATCTATAGATTATGGTGTCGAGTCCGTCGGATACACCGTTGTCCAGAACCAGCACAAAAGCCTCTGCCAGGGCTCTGGACCTGATCACCCCTATATCTCCATATATGGAGCTGGCCTAGCTGTTCTGACATCACAATTATGTTGTGACATCTGCATAGACTCCATTTTTGGGCATGTTCTGACAATGGAAAATGGTTAAAAAAAGAGCCTTGTATAAAGGCGCTATATAAATGCACCCATTTATATAGCGCCTTTATCCAAGGTGCTTTATATAAATTGTGCATTACATTCACCCATTCATACACCAATGGCGGCGGAAACCATGCAAGGCACCAACCAGCACATCAGGAGCAATTTGGGGTTCAGAGGACACTTCAACACTAACTCTGGGTTCGAACTAGCAACCTTGCGGTTACCATCCGGCCACTCTACCCCTGAGCCACCACCGACAATGATGTTCTCACATCTGCAGAGACTCCATATTTGGGCATGCCTGACAAAGAACTCCATATTTGGGCATAAAAGGGCCACAATAAGTGGGTGGGGCATGCATTTCCAACTTGCATCGTTCCAAGTAGGCCCAACGGGCACGGCTCTAGTTGATAATACATTGAAACAGGGTCTCTCAACCAGTGACGACTGTCGGGTAAGTTGAGCAGCATTGTAACCAGGGCTGCATCCTTGATTGGCAATTGACCATATACAGACATGTTGCCATTAAGTTAATGGGTGGGTAACTACTGTAGGTGCAATTTGCCATCGACAGCCCATACATCCAAACAGAAAAGTCCTGTCTGATTGTATTAAACTACATCAAACTCACCAACATTGCAGCTGTACGAAAATGAATTATCCTGTTTCTATCTGCATAAAAATCCACTGTAGACATGTTATGAGCTACTTTCTGTCAAGAAATTCCGTGCAGGTGAGTGTTTGAGTTTGGAAGTTCTCGCTGGACATCACAGCTGCGTATACCACCTGTTTCGAATTGGCACATAACGCAGGAGGCAGCAGGACCTTTCTTTACAGAAAACGAGTGCTTCCAAACATAGATACACCTAGATCCAACATGGCCGCGGTCTGCATATAGTCAATACTCTCTCCAGCCAATATCACATTGTCACACACACGTCGCTGTCCAGAAGAGGTGGTGCTGATACTTCACACCACTCTGTGCTCTTTGCCTCCCATCGTCCCCCTGCCTGCAGGCAGAGCTACTGAGCGCTGTCCATGGTCCTGAAGCAATGTTAGCGCGTGAGCATGCACTCCAATGTGAGTGGTATTTCAGCATTAAAGGGCAACTTCATCCCTTTTGCAACCAGATCTTATTGTCTACACCAGGCTGAAGGCTTGGGGAGAGAGTATGTTTTGCTTGTGCGCGTGTCCGTCCGTCCGTCCGTCCGTCCGTCCGTCCGTTACCTATAGTCTCCGGCACCGTTAACCTGGTTGATGCCAAATTTAGCAGAGAATCTCCCTGGATGCCAACGATGAAGCTCCACATTTTCCAGAATGGCCTGTTATAGCGCCACCAGGAGGCCGACTTTTGTAAAACACATTTTTATGTATATTACTCCACCAGATTCTTCCAAAAATCCCGCAAATGGTTACACAGTATCTCTATAGTCATGTGTTCAAGAGGGATCTGTCCTATATTTCATATTCCATCCTAATGTTTGGCTTTCAAAGTTTGCAGGATTTGCCTGTTTTGAACAAAAAGCCTCAAATCACGAATGCAGCGTGCAATTTACGTGAAGTCTTTCACAGACTTTCCTATTAGGCTGAGGAATATATCCCACCCTTTTCGCCTGTTATAGCGCCACCAACAGGTGGATTTTTGCAACGAAATGCCTCAAATCATCCAATTCCCATCCAAGGCGTTCCCATCCAAGACATTGGCCTATTATGGCCAATGTGGAGACCTGTGCCTCAAGGGGTACGTTATCTAGTTGTAATGATGTTTAGGACACAATAATTATTTCAAAGTTGCTCTGCACTTGTCTCACTTCCTTCCTGGACTACACGTTGTCTCAGTAAGCCAAAAGGAGGAGCAGTGCACCAAAGCATTATGGCCATTATAGGAATTCAGCAATCCAGTCAAACAGTAGTCAAACAAACAGACTATGTTTTCTTGCCATAGGGTGCACATTTCAAATTGTGCTACTGTTATTTACTACAAATACTATTAACATTGGAGAGACAGCTTCTTCCAGCAGTAAAATGTCCCTTTAAGAGTAAAACACGACTTACACGACAGCCTGTCTGCGTTGGCATGTTGAATGGATCACTGTGCATGGGGAGTTATGCCCAATGCGTGCCTGATGGCTATAGATCTTACTAATACTGTATATCATATCCAACACTAGTGTATACAGAGATTATGCCTGATGGCAAAACGACAAAGCACTGACGTTAAGCAGACAAAAATACATTTCCCGTCATTTCCATCATCATCATCATCCGCCAATTGAAATTCAGCATGCAACGCTGCATATACGGTATGCAGTAACGCTCTTATGGCTATTGACGTAATTCATTTTTTACTTAGTTATTAAAATAAACGATGATAGCTTAGCATCCCAGACATCTGACTGTGTAGCACACAGTGCAGAAAGATAGCGGATGTTGATGTTCTGTTAACAGGAAATAACAGATTCGCTCCGATTGGTCAAAATCTGCATAATGATGAAGTTACCGCTACCATCAGGACTGGGTATAATGCTATAGGATCACCGTGTTAGAATGAGATATAGTGTGTATGTCACGGATTTTTCTATTGGCATTGAAATGACGAATTAAACATATGAATAGTGCAGGTATACTGTAGAAGGCACAATGCACTGTTAATTAGGGTAGCCATAAGGGGATGGTAGTGTGAATGTGCATCCGGTGGTGGGGAGGGACGGGGGACGCATGCAGTCAGTCAGTGTGAAAGGAACAGCTGATCCTTGGGCTCAGGAGATCGAGGAGGCCGACCCCTTTTTCTCCTGTCTGTCCTGTTTTTTGTTTTTTTCTCCCCCCCCCCCGGGAGTAGGAGTAGGAGGGGCAGCCAATCGGATCGGGCGAGGCGGCAGTGAGTCACGGAGGTAGAGCAGGACTGTGTCCAGTAGAGCAGAAACAGAGAAGTGTGCATGTGTGTGTGTGTGTGTGTGTGTGTGTGTTCGTGTGTGTGCTGGCTGCCAGTCTGCATGATCAACAGAGCTAAAACGGACAATGGTGGGAAAAGTATTGCCATGAAAATGTAGTTAAAGTACCAAAAGTAAAAGTATACTCACTATGCAGAATGTCTCATTTCAAGCTTTCAAATGTCTAATGTCAAATCCTTTGAAAATATAGGCCGCAATATATGTATAGGGCTGAAGTGGTTAATGTACAGTATGTTTAGTAGGCTAATAATAATTACAAATCGTCAAAGTCATTAGTAACTAAAGTTTTCAAATGAATGTAAAGTGTTACGTAAATGTACGTAGTTACTTTACACCACTGCGTGTATATGTAATGTACATGTATGTACTGTATGTATTTGGTTAAAATGGGTAGGGTTTAAAAAAAAAGGCAAAAGCTTGCTCTGTTGCACTGGCCTAAAAGTGGGTCCTTAAAAACTGCTTCAACTTCTGAAATGTATGTATGTAGGTATGTATGTATGTATGTGTGTATGTATTTAAAAGGGGGGCTTTTTTGTAAAAAGCCCAGCCCGCAATACCTTCATATATTAAAAAATAATTCCAAAATAGGGTTACCAGTGAAGGGCAAACTGCCTATTCTCTGGGGACTATGCAAGGCAGAGGCGTCCACCCCCCTGAGTCCAAGTTAGACTAGACCGCATATGTATGTATGTATGTATGTATTATGTATGCATGCATGTATGTATGTCACCCGTTCATAACACCCCAAGCACCCCGCATATAGTATACAAATGCTAGAAGGTTGCAGGAAGGTCAACCACGAACACGCGGCCTAAGATTCAAATCCGGTACGAGGCCATGCGGCTGCCACTGTAGCACCAGGCGACATATATATATATATATATATATATATATATATATATATATCTGTATAGGCTGGAATAGCCTCTCTCTCTCTCTCGATATAAACGAAAACCCTTGCACGATGTAAATGAGAGGCAGAGACTCATTAACTATTGATGCGATGGGAGATCTCACAGCTGGATACACGTCTTCGCGCACGCACACACACACATACAGTATACGTACGTGCAGGAGGACCCATCAATCACACTCACACACACAACGGTTGCTCACACGAGCGCGTCACTGAACGGGCGCCCCCATGGCAGTGACGTTGCTAAATGTGTTTACAGTAACACGTCAAAGAAAACGGGAACCGAAACCGTCCCGCATTGAAAATGTGTCACACTGAATTTATCAGATTCAAAACAATGTCTTCTACATCCTGACAGTTTTCTGAAAAGGCTGTTTCTATGTCAGTCGTTCTTCGATTTTTCAAAAATAGCAGACCTACAAGCTCGTAGCGCGCCACTCGGTGGCGCGCTATGAGCTTGTAGATCTGCTATTTTTCAATAGCTAAAGCATAACATAATGCTAACACCAAAAGGGGTTCCCGCCCAAAATGGGTCAATGAATTATTATACGAATTCAAAGGTTGACATAAGAGCCTGAATGAGAGGTCAAACGGTCATGCTCTGCGCCGGCTATTACCTTCAACACGCTGTCGGAACTGTTGGAAATCTATTTTTCCTTCCAAAGGAGAATGTGTTGAATAGGGCTGGAATATATATATAGGGCTTTGGGGGGAGGGGGCGAGAATAAAGGATTTGAAAAGTTGGGGGGGGGGAAACAAGACAAAGAATTTAAATTAAATTTAAATCCGGCTGAATTGCGCCGTACACATGCATGGAAAAAAGACTTCGGGGGCCGTGCGTGCGTGTGACTTGCACGGCGTGCTTGTTCCAGTGGAATACGTTAAAATAGACGGCATAGCTTGTTTGAAGTTGAAGCCACACAACAATCAGCCAATCCATCCGGCACACATGCGTCTCATGTTTTCCAAATGAGCAGGAAAACGCTGTGTGTGGCAATAACAGCACAGAGAGAGAGAGCGAGAGAGGGCTTTGTTCAGCTTCCACTGTCTTTGTTTAATAGTGTGGCAATAACATTACAGTGCATATAGCATGTACTGTATATTTATTTATACAGTACAATACTGTACATATAGGGTGGATGAATAGAGGGAGGGAGAAATGGATGGATGGATGGCTGGCCGTAGCCTCGACGACCTTACAGGCGTATGCAAAGGCAATGCTGCTATTTCGATTACTCCACAACTCTCGACTGAATGGTGCGTGCGTGCGTATTAATGATCTCTGCCTGCCTGCCTTTCCATATAGGGCAAACTCATCTACAGTACGGCTGCCAAATGTGGACTGACTGTAGTCCTGCCAGAGCTGCTGAGCCCCAACCCAGCAGGAGCAGCAGCAGAGCTGGAGCTCAGCCTGAGGGTCGGGAGTCTGCTTTATAGTCCAGCTTCTCCCCCCAAATCCTATATCTATCAACTCTGCCTGCACACGTACAGTATACTGTACACACATGTGACCCCCAACACACAGTACTGTACAGTACAGTACAGTACAGGTCCCACTGTCACGCTCGTAAAGCCACACTCTGGATTCCACTGTGTTGCACCATGAGAATGTTTTAAAATTAAATCCGGCATTTCAGGAGCCATGAGGGAAATGAACCGCGTAAATGATGTGGTTCATGGTTTTTTTCCGAGAAGGAGGAGAGCTAGCTAAGGGGGGAGATATAATAACTTCACACACCAACGTGAGGGAAAAGGGAATGTATAGAAGTATAAGAACGGATGAATTAAACCCAGCCTTCAATGACATATACAGTAGACAGTGGAAAGATGGACGTTGGCTTGAATATCTTGAATTAGTTGAGTTGGTATATATATATTTTTTGCCTCATGTCTCTGCTTTTCCCTTTCAAGTCTTCGACCCTCAGTGGAATTCTGACATTCCCGTGCACACATTTATCATCGACACTATTAAAGACACTATACAAGCCTCCTCCCGTACTCTTGCGATTACATTGCGATTGTGATCTACACTTATATACTGACACACTGTGCACACACACACACACACACACACGTGCACACACACGCATGCACGCGCGCACCCACCCACACATTTGCATGCAAAACAAAAAGCACTTATGACCCTCTCTCTCCAACCCTATGGAGGTGTTCGCATGCATACATTTCCATTCTTGTCACAGCAGCGATGGAAGGAAGGAGATGAGAGCCGTTCTCCACTATAACCACCGGGGCAAACAATTATACCCCCCCCCCCCTCCCATCCCACCCCCCTTATACAGTAAAAAGCCCCTCTTAGTGCAGGAGAAGACCCCTGGTTTATCTCCCTCTCTCTTACCTGGCGGCACACTGCTTTTTCTTTTCTTTTTTTTTTGCTCCGGGGTCCTCCTCGTGGCGTATAAAGGAAGGAGATTCCGACAAGTTTGGGGTGGGGGTGGTGGGGGGTGGGGGGGGCCGAGGGGACTTGTATATGGAGAGAGCTGAGCGAGCAGAGCGAGGTCCCTCTCTCCTCTTTCCAACAACACGACGCGGTTGTGGAAGCAAAGCGCTCGCTCACGACCACAGTGAACACTCACTCACTCACTCGCACACACACACACACACACACACACACACACACACACACACACACACGCACACACACACAATCACACACACACAGCCAGGCAACGAGCAAGCAAGCCGCTCTGATTCCCTCTGTTCTTTTGCAAGCTCTCTCTCCCTCCCTCGCTCTCTTTTCCTCCGTGACACTCCACTCCACTCTTCCCGCCCACCTACTCCAGCACCCCCCCCCTCTCTCTCTCTCTCTCTCTCTCTCTCTCACCAGTGATGGAAAGTAACTAAGTACATTTAATTATTGTACTTAATTGCAATTTAGAGGTATTTGTACTTTACTTGATTATTGACAATTACCAATACTTTTACTCCTACTGCACTACAGCGCAGATCATAATATCCTGCTTGTAGATCGGCTATCTTCAAATCTGCCATTTTCAAAATTTGAGTACTTTTACTTTTCGTACATTTTGATGCCAATACTTTAGTACTTTTACTCAAATGTATACATTTTGAATTCCGGACGTTTACTTGTAATGGAGAATTTCTATATTGCAGTATTGGTACTTTAACTAAACACACACACACACACACACACACACACACACACACACCCCTGTATCTGGCGGCAGAGTGTTTTCTGACATTATACCCACTTGTGCCTTCTGGTCCATTAAAACAAGTGCCCACCTATGGCCCTCTTTCATTGTCATACAGTATACTGTATTATGGATTCTCACATGCTTGTTATTTTTGAGAATGGCATGTTCTGTACTGAATATGTATGGAGGCAAAACCCACTGCAACATACAGCGAGTAAGTATAACGGTGATTCAATAATAATAATAATATTAATAATAATCAATGTCTCAAATCTACAAAGTAACTAGTATTGTCTAAAGTTTTCAAATAATCGTGTCAAAGTACAATAACTGTCTCTGAGATGTATAGTGGAGTAGAAGTGAAAGCATTTTGCAATTGGAATCACTCAAGCAAAGTACAAATACGTACAAACACTTAAGTACAGTATACTTAAGCAAATGTACTCATATAGTTACTTTCCACCACTGCTTGTTAGCGGTTCTATAGCATTGCGTGCTGCTCACGACGTCCTTCGTTCCTTCCTTCCACTCTGTCAAGGGCATTCCCAGGGTTTAGCGTGCAGCTTAATGCTGTGCCTCAAGGCGCCTTGCTGCTGCCATGCCTCTGCCTGGCATCCCTGCAACACTCAACGATGAACCAAATGGGCTCTCAGAGGGAGGGGGCAGCAGATACTGACTGGGCTCTCAGAGGGAGGGAGAGGGCAGCAGACAGTGACTGGGCTCTCAGAGGGAGGGAGAGGGCAGCAGACAGTGACTGGGCTCTCAGAGGGAGGGAGAGGGCAGCAGATACTGACTGGGCTCTCAGAGGGAGGGAGAGGGCAGCAGACGCAGTGACTGGACTCTCAGAGGGATGGAGAGGGCAGCAGACAGTGACTGGGCTCTCAGAGGGAGGGAGGGGGCAGCAGATACTGACTGGGCTCTCAGAGGGAGGGGGCAGCAGACAGTGACAGGGCTCTCAGAGGGAGGGAGAGGGCAGCAGATAGTGACTGGGCTCTCCACACACAAACAGCACAGCCGTAGAGTCCCTCGTATCTTATTTACAATACAAGTAAGAGGTTTCCACATAATTATTTACAAGCTTGTTTCACAAACGCCACAACCGTAGGGACTCTCTTATCTTATTTACAGGCTGTACAGCAGTACCACAAGAACAATTACACATGGTAACAGATATTTTGTGTGTGTGTGTGTCATGCTGAGGCTGTTGGTTCAGCAAAGAGCCTCCTCCCTCCCTTTCCCCTGCACGCGTGATACACTTCACTTGAAAGTTACGTTTAAGAAACTTTCATAATTACAGCGAAGGTTTTCATGTACGTATAGCAGTGTCTCTACTCTGTCCGTACAGTAGTGGCTATCAGCACTCGGACGGTGGCTGGATCCTGCCCTGATAGCACCATCCATCTAAACAGCAGCCACTACACACCCACGTTAAGTGAGAAAGTGGGTAAAGCACAGCTTACAAATCACCTGCCATGTTGTGAAAATGATCGGCACCAATGAACGTGGACTGTGGTCAGGGGGGGGGGGGTTCCATGTGTGTGTGTGTGTGTGTGTGTGTGTGTGTGTCATGTGAATTGCACACACAATTTTCCGTGGCCACTCACCAGGCACCCAAATCACGGCGATAAACCAGGGGACTTTATTCAACGTTTACTGCTGGAAGAGGACGAACTCCAAAGTCAGTCGATCTTCACGTTATCATCCTAATGACAGGGGGCTTTTATCACTGTTAGCATCCTCTATATATGGTTCAGTACGTCCCTATATACTGGCCTACCAGAAGGCTCTGGTATACAGTGTCGTTTTCGTCGACTGAAACTACTGTATGACGAGCAATGTTCGTCGACTATACTTTTTTCACTGACGAAAACTAAATGGAAACTAAATGAAAACTAAGCTATGGTGACTAAAACTATATGACTAAATATACTGTCGATTTTGTTGCATGCTGAAAATAGCAGATCTACAAAGCTCACAACGAGCTTGTAGATCAGCTATTTTCAGCAAGTGTAAAATCAGCCATTATGACGGCATCAAGGCCCGCCAAAATACATTTTAGCCGACTAAATTAACTGTAGATTTAGTCGACAAGAATCTTATGACATTTAGTCGCCTAAAACTAGACTAACACTAAAACATTCCAGGCGAGCCCATTGAGACCAATGTTACAAAAATCTGTTAAAAAAACTGATTTATGATTTTGTGGAATCTGTGCGTATCGGGACATAACCCGGACGGCACTGAGTCGGCAGACGCGGACATCGCAATGTTCGCTACGGCAAATCGATCGCCTTAGCTCACTCGGTCCTACGTACTGTATACCTCTCGTGGATCAAGTCCGATTCTGTACCGCACGCCTCCTAGCTGATCCGAACCCAGGACGTTGGGACTGAAAGTCTAACGATTAGCGAGGCATGCTGCCGAGGCTGCTGCTGGTTTTGTGCTGTATTTCAATGGGACTCCACCTCGTGAGAGCACATGCACACACGCACACACTGACGGGAAATGCACGATTCCATAGTTAACTGCGACCTTCTGTTGCAATAACTATAAATAAATAAAGACTAATAAAGGGGCTTATTTACTATACAACAACATGTTATATTTAGAGCTGCAAGGTGAAACCTTAGAACAGATGTTTTGTCTGCATGCACTGTCAGCACACTTTTAGACAGAGTCAGTATGTAAACACACTAGTACTACACACAAGCAAGCGGGCGCACATCTCACACGCACACGTGCACACACACACACACACACACACACACACACACACCCCCTGCAAAGCCTGACAGACACACAGCCATGGTACTGTAAACAGGGAGCTGTGTGTGTTAATGATTACCAACTAACACCCTGGCTGGTCACTGCACAGCTTGCTGCTTTGTACACAATGCTTTTGTTCACTGTGTGTGTGTGTGTGTGTGTGTGTGTGTGTGTGTGTGTGTGTGTGTGTGTGTGTGTGTGTGTGTGTGTGTGTGCGTGCGTGCGTGCGTGCGTGCGTGCGTGCGTGCGTGCGTGCGTGCGTGCGTGCGTGCGTGCGTGCGTGCGTGCGTGCGTGCGTGCGTGCGTGCGTGCGTGCGTGTGTGTGTGTGTAGACATGGGGAGATTGATAAATGGACAAGGAGGCGTGGGCCGCGTGGCCAGTGGTGTAAAGTAAATAAGTATAGGCTACAATTACAATTACTTATGTATTGCACAAGTATAGTTTTGAGGTATTCCAGTATTTCCAGTAAAAATACTTTTACATCTCAGAGGCAAATATTGTACTTTTACTACACTACATTTATTTGAAACGTTTACTATATTTACTTTGATTATTATTACAAAACATACATTTAACACTTATACTGTACACAATACTGTATACAGCCCTATATACATTTCAGTCATTTGAAAATAGCCGATCTACAAGCTCACAAGGTGTCGTGATGTGACGCATTGTGGGCTTGTAGAGTTGCTATTTTCAAAAGAAGATTTCCCGACTTTTACTTGTAACTAGTAGTTCTGCATTGCAGTATTGAGAGATTTTACTGAAGTAAAGAGCGTGACTGCATGGTGAGATGGATGAAAAAAAACGGGCGAGGAGACTATGTGGCCACGCGCGCGCACACACACACACACACACACACACACACACACACACACACACACACACACACACACACACACACACACACACACACACACACACACACACACACACACACACACACACACACACACACACACACACACACACACACACACACACACACACACACACACACACACACACACACACACACACACACACACACACACACACACACACACACACACCCTAATGAGAGGGAGAAGATGTGCATCCATGCTGAGCGGTCAGCAGGTTATCTTTGGAGATTATCCCATTTAGACCATATTCTACAAAATGTCCTCTAAATCATGACTGAAAAATGATCTGAAAAGCCTACGTTTCTAAATCAGTGGTGGTTCTCAAACTATAATCTTTTTCAACAGCTAAAGTTATAAAATAATGGTTAAAAGTGGTTAAAAGCGAAGGCGACTCGACGCGTTCCAGGTCTTAATGGGTGGTTTATCCACAACAAAGTCAGCTAACCATACACGTCGGCGACACCACAGCATGGCAATTCGCTATCACAGCATGTGGCCTGCAGATCGTGAACATGTCCAGCTCATCTTCAGCGCAAGCACACACTGCCCGCCTTCACACATAGCAAAATATCCAGTGTTGGCTTTTAAGCCAACGCTCACAAACTATTACATGTCCATATCGAGCGCGGTCTACTACACACACGGTGAATGAGTAACGGCTTTCACATTTCTTCGATAATGTTCTCCCTCAAACCCGAACACATCAACAGAAAACACTCACATAGAATATGGGATAGACAAAGAATTGATATAGACAGCTGTTCATGGCCTCTGCGTGGTTTAACAGCGGGCGACAGCCTGGCATATTTTTCGGAAAGCGTGCGTTGCATTATTTGTCTATGGGGATAGCAGGTGAAGAGGCGATAGTCGAAAAGTGGGCGGAGGAACGTTGTTCAAAAACAATATCGTCCGGCGATAGCCAATCAAATTCATGTGTTGCTTTGTTTACCCTCCACACGTCGCGGAACCATACCACAGCCCATGAGTGGCTGCTGTTCGCTCGCAGTTTCCTGCACTTGGGTCCTAACACCGGCAAACCGTGACAAGGCTAGATTTAAATCTAAGGACCTGGCAAAATTAGCTTTGATCGATTCAATACTTCATTAACGTGTTTGCCAACAGTACACCTAGTACAGTCAATAACACAATACAATACAATGTAAAAGCTCACAACAGCTTTGTGAATATCTACTATTATGTCTGAAGGAACAAGGAAGCCGGACAAACATACGTCTTACTGTCTCTTACGTAGCCTACCTGTACACAAGACATTAACAAAGAACCTTCAACGTCGAACCTTAATATTTCGACAGGAGGAAACAAACATTTCCTGGACAATTAACCTAGAGATATGTGGAATCAAACCACGGGAGAGCTGACATTGCCTTATCATCTATACAGAACCTATTAAATCCACACTTCTGCGACACGTTTCGGTATCGCTAATTGGCTGTTTGGGGCCTTTCTGACGCGGGTGGCTGTTTTGTTGTAATCTGCTGCTGCTGTCTCTTGGGTGGGACTGTACCCATAGCAACCATCGCCTGTGCCAGTTAATCAGTAACGTCATCCTGAATCAATCCTTCGCTGGATGCTCCTCCTTGAAGAGTACAGCAAGCACGCATAGGCGGATCTAGAGATAAAGGGCCCCTGGGCCACCAGCATGCAAAGTCCTCATGCTCAACTACCTACATTTACGTAGAAGGGGGCAAAGTACTACAATGATACTCAAAATATGTACAATTATGTACAGAAAGAAAAAGAAAAAAATATATATGTGCGCCTACACAGAGGCTGTCCATATGAGGTGATCCTTTTGAAACTTATCAGGGGAATTTTCAAAGCCAATTGAGTATGCATAGGTATTACCCCTCAGTGATAAATGAGGGCACTACACACCGTAGCCAGGTATTTGGCTTTTGACCAAATTGAATTTGGTGGAAATGTAGGAAGGGAGATCACACATAGAATGGCTACAATAAAACCTCTAGCTGGACCAATACCATACCTCGCACGCAGTTAGCAACAAATTCATTCTGATGAAATTTAAAGGAAGGCAGATCTCCGCAGCGAGGATGGAAAGAGAATCAACATGGCATGAAAAGGGGCAAAATGGCATTTCGAAGAAAGAGGTGTTGAGATAGAAAGAGGGCGGCGGACAAAAGGGACAATTTCCTAAATGTCAAGAACATTTGAATTGTCACCTTTGAACACTATAAACTGCCGGTCTCATTCGGTCCTGAGAGAGAGAGAGAGAGAAAGAGAGAGAGAGAGAGAGAGAGGACAACAGAATGTCATGGCCGTAAAGAGAGGGAAGTATCTTGTCTAACTTATCTTTGACGTTTAACTCGTGCTGTAAAAGGTTGCCCTCCTTCATCCTTCCTCCAAGGTTGACACCAGAAACACGCATTATAATAATATCACCATTCTAGACCCTATAAAATGTACTGAATTCTCAGTACATTTAATAAGGATAATAATGACGATGGAATAATGATAAAAACTCTAAAAAGTTCATGTTGTGACCTACAGTATATAGATACTGTACACAGAGTTCCTTCCCTCTGAAAGAAGGTTCATCTGAAAGATGAGAAACGCAGACTTAGTAGCTTAATTTAATGTCTGTCTCTGTCTGTCTGTCTGTCACGCTGCCATCCTCTCTTGTGTTCCAGCGGGCCAGAAGCTGTCAGCTCTCAGTTACATTTCTATGGTGGATAAGAGGGGGCCATTCCTTCCTTCCTCCCAACATGGAGCAGCCTCTTCAGAGAAGCAGACCTTTCAGCAGATGCAGGTGCTCTTTTCAGCACAACTACTTATAGGCACCGACGCTCATGCAGATACTGTATGAGCATGCACGTGTGTGTGCACGCACACGCACACACACACACACACACACACACACACACACACACACACACACACACACACACACACACACACACACACACACACACACACACACACACACACACACACATACACGTATCACAGTATGCATACATTCACAGCACCTGCTATAGTCAGCGATGCGTGCCAACAGCAAAAACAGCAGAGGAATATGGGAGGTATAAATGTGAGGGGGAAATCACGTCACGTTGTCGAAGAAGCAGATGTTGAATCGACTAAAACTATGACGACAAATGTTCGTCGACTACCTTTTTTCACTGATGGAAATTAAATAAAAACGAAAAATAAAAACTCAGATAGGCTATCCTCAGCGATATCGTTGCGTATATTATATATGGGATACCACTGCGGCGGGTTCTAGCGAGACAACCAGCACTATAGTTTGAGCTACCGGTATTTCATATGGTCCGACTAAAACTATGACTAGATATACTGACAGTTCCGTCAAACAAATAAAAACTAGACTAAAATGTTAGGGAGGGACTATAGTGGAGAAGAGATCATTTTATGTTTGATTGAGCTCGGGTATATTGCGCTCTGAAAATAGCAGATCCACAGGCTCACATTGACATTGTAGATAAGCTAATTTCAGCGTGTACAAATTTATTTTTGTCAGGATCAAAACTGTGCTGAATAATACGACTTCATCTTCTCGGAGAGAACCGTCATGAATAACTTTCATTCGAATGTGAGGCTGCTTTCCAGATATCTCCAAGAGCCTGATCGACTCTGCTCGACCATCCTCGTCAGGTCTCTCTCTCCCTCTCTCTAATAACGCTGTGCAGTCACAACACACTCAGCAGGTGCCGTTCCTCGGAGGTCACATCCTATTCATAACCAGCGGTGTTAATTAAGATATTCTCATGGAGTGATGAGAGGCAGCCTTTGACCTGAGAATCCCCATGACTCACGTGGGGGGGTGGTGGTGTGGGTGGGGTGGGACGTGCCTTGAATGCACCGGGAGTGGCTGATACCGCCATGCTGTCATCCAACAGAAACACATGCTAATGATGATCTCCGACGCAGCGGCGGGGTTGTTTTAGTACACGGTACGTGTGTGGGTGCATTGTTGTGTTCATTATATGTTTTTTTTTGTCATGTTTTGTTTTGTTGTGACGAGTGTTGTGTGGGATATTTATGGGCCATTCATTTATGTTTCCATCTGCAGCGTTTGTCTTTGTTAACTTGTTTGAAAACTTGATTCAGGGTATATGCTGGTCTATAACCACGGTTCTTACTTTTGTTACGGCATAGTAGTCTGCATATCTTTGTTTCATGTAACTACAGTGATCATATAGCATTCAAGTGGCCTTTGTTATGTCCTATGTTTTACGTGAAATCTAAGTACGTCATTATTTAATGTATGCCCTGAAATCCTGAATAAACAAAACTGTGATGCGCACGCACACAGCGCCTCTGAGCATCATCTTTGCAGGGTTAGGGTGGCGTGTTTTGGACGAGTCAGATGATCTGACAATGCGAGGACAGAGTGCATGCGAGTGCCCCGGGCGGCTAGCGGGCTGCATGGGCACTGTGTGTGTGTGTGTGTGTGTGTGGGAGACTCCGAGGGGGGATTAGTGGGGGATTTAGGAAGCAGTAATTACCCCTAGAGCTGCCCGTGAAGGGCCTGGTAATTAAATTACCTTAGCATCCCTGTCACTGCCCAGCATCCACACACAGACTCCTCAAGGTCAACACAGATGAGTTAACCCCCTGAATTTGAAAAATAATATGTGGGATGTGTTTGTCGCCACACTGTCCCACGCCACTCACGTGAGGGATACCTCACGCACACACTCCATATCGGTGGAACGCTTGCTCAGCGTGAAAAATGCACGTGTATATACCGCAGGCGGGAAAAAAAGAAGAAAAAAAATCGCTTGTGCTCACAACTACCGCACGCATTAATGTCCATATGATATGCGTCGGCATCCAGTCACAGTAGATGACTTGTATTTCCTGTGATGCCATGCGAGTGTGTGACTCATGGAGAGAGAGTCTGCTTGATTATGCAAGACCAACTGGAGAGGTTTGCACCGGAGAAACTGATGGTTTTAATTAGACCATTATGAGGAGAATGTTTAGTTTTATATTTTCTACTGGTGCTATCTATACACGTATATGTTCATAGACCGTTTGTTTACCTTTTAGCATTGCTCCGGTTAATATGGAGAGCTTCCGTCCCCACCGGCTATGGGATTTCTAAATCCAGCTCCGTTGAGCCTCCATTATAACAGGATTTTCAAAGCGCCGTATCTCTAAAGGTTCGAGAGCTGTCCATGGTGGGGCCGCCGCGCACCTGACGATCCTAAATCATTTGTGAGTTTGTACCGCATCGCTGAGCACATGTAACTGGTTGTACTGCTAGCTAAGGGGTCTGAGCTAATGTGAGTGGTGATGTGCTCATAACAAAGGCCCCCACCTTCCTGAATAACCCAGAAAAGCACTGTAGAGGGATGGCGGACCTTAGAGTATATTAATAGAGACCCGGAGGAAACCCTGAGGCGAAATGGACATAGAGGCCGAATTTGGCATTGCAGCTCTAGCCAGCACTGGTCCGTTGAATTGCGCAACGTTCATGTTATTGGGCCCATGACACGTGAACGCGCGCAAATGGCGCAATGATAGTCAACGGCCAGCGCGTTCATGTTATTGGGGCAATCCATCCCAGAATGCACTCTGCTCCTACCCGGAGGCTTTTGCCGCCCGAGCACCTAAGCTGTGGAACGCCCTACCCCTGACAATTAGAAAGGCAAACTCTTTGTCATCTTTTAAAACACTTTTAAAAACCCATCTATTCAGGAAAGCCTTCCCATAATTGTAATGTATGTTTACAGTATATCTGTTTAAGTCACTTGACACCTGCAATGTTTTTAAATCTTTCTTAGTTTAATAATAGTTTATGACCTAATTTCTTGTTTAGCACTTAGGCCTCTCTTAAATCTGTTTTTATCTTATTCTTGTATTATTACGCTGCTATGTGATGTTATTAACTGCTGTTCAGCAACAAAAGTGCTATATAAATAAAGTTATTATTATTATTATAATGCAGGGTTCAGTGTCTTGCATGCCCAAGGACACTTTGACATGTACAATAGACAGGAGGAGCCGGGATTCGAACCGCCGACCCATGGATTCATTGGAGGACCTGCTCTACCTCCTGAGCCACAGCCACTCACATGACATTAAGTATAGGGATGGGATGAAAAAACAACAAACAAGTAGAGGCTATAGGCCAGAGAGATATGACAGGGACATCTCTGACCTGACAAACATGAGTGACACAGACGCATTATTATTATTATTATGGTTGGATTGCCCGGCTGGGAATACAGACGAGAACCATATACTATGACGATAAAATAGCATGATACCACTACAGTACATGGTAAAATCCTTTTGAGAGTTTGTACACTCACCAAGTTAATTTAAGAAAGATGATTTTACTATGCATATGTTGTAGTAGATACTGTAGACTCATCTCTCTACTATCTACTATCTTTCTGTAGTGTAGAGAGATAGTTCTGACATAACGGAAGGCGGGTAAGGGAGTCAAGGTCAAAGACAAAGAGAAAAGAGAGATAGTTGTGACACACAGAGGGCGGGCAAGGGAGTCAAGGTCAAAGACAAAGAGAAAAGAGAGATAGTTGTGACACACAGAGGGAGGGTAAGGGAGTCAAAGTCAAAGACAAAGACAAAAGAGAGATAGTTGTGACACACAGAGGGCGGGTAAGGGAGTCAAGGTCAAAGACAAAGAGAAAAGAGAGATAGTTGTGACACACACACAGAGGGCGGATAAGGGAGTCGAGGTCAAATATAAAGAGAAAAGAGAGATAGTTGTGACATACGGAGGGCGGGTAAGGGAGTCAAGGTCAAAGACAAAGAGACAAGAGAGCGAGCGACAGCGAGAGAGACAGAGACAGCTACAGGGGGTGAGAGAGATATAGTGTGTGTGTGTGTGTGTGGTGTGAGAGAGAGAGATGTGCGCGGGTGGAGCAGTTACAGCTCCCTCGCAGAGAGAGCTGTCACGAATCACGATCCAACACTGAGCAGCACTTGCTCGCGTGCCCCCCCCCCCCCCCCCCACACACACACACACACACACACGCACACACACACACACAGACACACACCCTTGCATGTCGTACTGGCATCCAATGTCACAGCTACGGTGTTTTCTTGAGATCAAAGTGCATCAAACGGACAGTACAAAGCATCGGTACAAACTACACACACACACAAACACAACAGCCTTCAAAGCCGGAGTCAAATTCAGCTCATCGTCTTATATGGTCTTATGCTGAAGTTGAGCCTGTGTAAATGATGCATCAAATGTTTTGAGTCATTTAACCCATTCTGACCTGAGATCAGATTCATACGAGGTTTCCACTGGGCACACACTGGTCTGATTAAGCCATTCTGACCTGAGATCAGATTCTAAAAATGTCAGTCGTTCTTCGATTTTTCAAAAATAGCAGACCTACAAGCTCGTAG
Source organism: Protomyctophum bolini (assembly GCF_963924005.1). Taxonomy (NCBI): domain Eukaryota; kingdom Metazoa; phylum Chordata; class Actinopteri; order Myctophiformes; family Myctophidae; genus Protomyctophum; species Protomyctophum bolini. The sequence continues at coordinate 20,340,343 of NC_137884.1, forward strand.
CGCGCCACTCGGTGGCGCGCTACGAGCTTGTAGATCTGCGGTTTTTCAATAGCTAAAGCATGACATGATGCTAAACACCAAAACGGGTTCCCGGTCAGAATGGGTTAACAACTCAAATGAAATGAAACATCTATGACATTAACATCGAAAAGCACATGCAGTCCTGTTCTTTCAAATGTACTTAGCATTCAAATATGCTCCCTACAGTAGCAAAAGGAATATTTTAAGGCCAACTCTCAAGTTCACCATTATAATACTAGACAATCCGACTATACCTCCATCCTCCCCTCATAGCCAGTTCTCCATATGGTGCAATTATATAGCACTTTAATCCAAAACACTTTACATATATATTGTGCATTACATTCACCCGTTCACACACACACACACACTCATACACCGATGGCAAAGGAAACCATGCAAAGCACCAATCCGCACTGAAATCAGGGTTTCTTGCTCAAGGACACTTCGACACTAACTCCATTAAAGACAGAGGTTATTATAATTATGGAATGCACATACATATTGACAACTCCTCGTCTTCACTCTGTAACTTTAAACAGATTTGAGGGCCAAGCCTGCATTATGAATCAAGCCTCTCCACTCGCTTTTAACATTTAGCGCTGTATTTTGCGTGTAAACTAAAGACCTGGAGGCGTGATCAATGCCATTTGGCTATTCTGAGTGGCCAAAGAGCATTGATCACGCCTCCAGGTCTTTGGTTTACTCAAGTTAGGGAATAAGACCTGGTACTTAAGACACGCAAAATACAGCCCTTAATGTGGCTTTACTCTGCAAACACAAACGCACATACACATACCACACACACTCGCGCACCCACACATTCAACTGCAGACTTTGCACGCACGCACGCACGCACGCCAGAAAGGGCTGAAATGTATTACCATGTTCTTAATTGCCTGCCATTCGGCTACAATTAGAGTGAATTAATGGAGTCCCTCTGTATGAATTGTGATCAGACACAGTGGTCGGTGTTCCTTGGACTCATCAGGCTGAATGATGAAGGCTCCCTCATTGTTATCTAGAACCATTTATGCTTTCCGATTGGTTCCGCCTATCAGCCGACTGACAAATTAATGGTTTCCCGACTCCACTGGCAATGGAGGACTAGTAATAATAATAATAATACAGCAGTGGTTTGGTGAAAACCTGAAAACCATTTCTGCTATAGCTAGCCAGGCAAGCAGAGAAAAACCACACCAACGTGTCAACTGAGCGGTGCAGTGTGTGTGTGTGTGTGTGTGCGTGTTGCCTAGACAGACAGACAGACAGACAGACAGCATGTCTGCAGTACATCACGCTGTAGGACCTAATCTATGGAGGTTATTTGAATTATGGATGTGTGCCGTATTCTAATGTTCATGAACGCACCCCTGTTGAACTCCGCATGCGCCGCCGTGAGCAACAGACAGCGTGGCGCCGCTGCTTGTTAGGCAGGCCGCGCTGTGTCTAAAGTGACTAAGTACATTTACTCAGGTATACTGTACCTGAGTACATTTTTTTTACTCAATTTACTCAATTTTACCCAATTTCCAATACTTTTACTTCTACTCCACTACATCTCAGATCCAAATATTGTATTTTGACTCCACTACAATTATTTGAAAACTTTATTTGCTATAGTTACTTTGTAGATTTAGATTTAGATTATTATTATACATTTCAGCCATTTGAAAATAGCCGATCTACAAGCTCACAATGCGCCACGTTGTGACGCATTGAGAGCTTGTAGATTGGCTGTTTTATAATGGCTGAAATAAAAATTTCAACAAATATTTTGAAAACTTGAAATGGGACAATGATTATGCTGCATAATGAGTACTCTTACGTTGGTACTTTAAGCACATTTCGAGGCCAATACTTTTGTACTTTTATAACTCAAGTACAGATTGAATTACGGTCACTCGGAAACAGAGTATTTCTACTGCCGAATTGATACATTTATTTGAGTTAAAAAAAAGAAAAGAAAAAGAGTACTTTTTCCAGCATCACCGTCGAGCACCTGCTAGGTTGGAGCTATAGGAGGGGGAGGGGGTCTAGGCAGGCAGTTGGCCAGATGTTTCATGTGACCACGAGTGATGATTGATGCCTCACTGTGAGGAGGAGGAGGAGGAGGAGAAAAAACACCCTGGGGATTCCTATACTCCATCCCTCCTCCATCCTTTTTCTTCTTCTTTTTCATTGCATTGTCTGCATGGTTACTGGAGGCAAACTAATCCGGATTGAGGAGGGGGGGGGGGCTGTGTGATGGTGGCGGCTGTGGGGTGTCAGGCAGCAGCCGTCCAGAACACACATGGTTCTCAAACATGTGGGTCGGGGACCCATGTGTGGGTCGCCGACACATTTTTATGGGACCCTTTATTTTGGTATTTCCTAGTATATTTCAACTACGAAATCTAAAACAATATAACATTCACAAAACATCATGAAACTAATTTGATTATTTTATTTCTTTCCAAAGTGTGTGTACGGGTGTGCGTGTGTGTGTCAATTTAACAAAGGTGCAGACAATCAGAAATCAGTGATCGACGTTTGCGCTACTATGCCGAATTGAAGTGGATTCGGTCCCAGACTTTTTTTTTTTCTCCCTGGAAGTAAAAAACGTCTGGGTTTCCGAGGCTACAGGCTCACAAACGCGGCAAATCTTATGATATTTAGTCGACTAAAACTAGACTAACACCAAAACATTCCAGGTCACTAGAATGTGACTGAAACTAAATGAAAACTATTCAAGAGACTAGGACTAAAACGATACTCGCTGCCAGAAACAAGCCTGGTCTATGAAGCAGCCTGTCGATGGAACCTACTGGTCTGAAAGCAAAGCCTGTCGATGGCCAGACACGTATCACATGACAGCGCCATTACTTTCCCCACCGCACAGCCCCGTGGAACATGCAGAGGACATGAACAGCTGGTGGCAGATATCCTCTGTAGCTACCTGACGGCCGCGATCGCTATCGACTTGGCGGAATTAAGCCGCTTCACGGAGCAATAATTACGACAAGAGATCTTTATCTCCACTGTTGGGAAGGAGAGGAGACGAGCAGAGCAACAGAGAGGAGAGGAGAGAGGCCGCCGGGGCTCGCTTGGCTTTCCAGAGCAGTGTTGATTTTGATAGCAAATTTTGATTTTAGTTTTATAGTCATTATAGTCTCTGGAATAGTTTTCATTTAGTTTTAGTCACATTTTAGTCACGTGGGATGTTTTAGTGTTTTAGTCATGTCTTAGTCGACTAAATATCATAACATTTGTATGTATTTTGGTGGGCTTTGATGCTGTCGTAATGACAGATTTTACACTCACTTGCTGAAAATAATCTACAAGCTCACAATGCGTCGCTCTGCGAAAATGACATGTACAGTACTGGATCTCTTGTCCACTAGTCCCTTCCTAATATTTATTCTAGTTTTTATTTGTTGACGAAAAAGTGTCAATGTATTTAGTCTTAGTTTTAGTCATCATACCTTTTCACTTAGCTTCCATTTAGTTTGCGTCAGTGAAAAAAGGTAGTCGACGAACACTGAGTTTTTGACCCCATAGCGATGATTTGATTGGCTTGAGGGCTTAAAAAGTGACGTAAAGTGAGGACACCAAAAATGATTGGAGGGATTGTGATGATGTATGATATAATAAAATAAAAATTAGGGTCGGTTTGAATTTAAAATGGCACACTATAGGGATATTCAGAACACAGTATTTCCAAAGAGGCAGTTCATTAATGTTGATTAGATTGAGGCTTGCCGTGTTCATTGTGATAATTTGCAGATCTTAGCTTCTGAAACTACACCATACACACGCGCTGTGCTGTCAAACCCTATTCAGTCAGTGCACACGTCGTTGGCGTTAAGGTGCCTGTATCCAAACCGCCAGCGTTGGTTCAGGCGGGGTTCAGTGGCTATTTACAGAGGCATTGTGAGTGATTCTGGCCTCGTTAAATCCCCATTTTGTTTTAGCGAGTGCGAAGTCTCGGCCTCTCCTCTCCTCTAGGACGGTGGAGGATCGACAGAGCCCCGCGGTGCTCCGACTGTGGACCCCGAAGAGCAGGCCAATTTTTCATCCTTATTGCCCGTGACATATCCAAAGTGGCGGTGCCCCGTCCCCCCACGCCGAGACGGAGGAAGGAGGAGAGGAACGAGAAAAAAACAGAGAGGAACGGGAGGCCGTGTACCTCCATTGCCTCGTCCCGTAACCCCTGAACAAGCCCAATCTAAAACAATGCAATTCACCGCCGATTAGGGCAGACAAGGTTAACGCAAAGCAGTCCCGGCCAGGGTTCCTGGACTCCCCGTGTGACTCACTCCGGCTTTTGGCCCCGGTGGAGGTTTTTAGTTTAGCGCACACACACACACACACACACACACACACACACACACACACACACACACACACACACACACACACAGACAGCAGGAGCATGAAGACTGCATTATAGTCCAGCTAAACGAAGCCGTGCTAAATAAAGACCTCCTCCCTCTCACATCGTTCTAACCTTTTACAGGCATCGTCTCCTAATGATAATGGAAAAGACGGAGACACAATGAAGAGATCTGTAGCCATTTTAGTTCAATGGCTTAATTGACAGGGGAATGTTTCCTCCACCGCCACCCCAAGCAATGGGGGGGGGGGGGGGGGGGGGGGAGAGGTAAAGAACCACCATACACTTATGTCAATTGTTCTTAGGTTGCTGATGGTTCTTTCAGGAACTATTGAGGAGAACCATTAACCCATTTAGACCTGAGGCCGAGGGAGGGTCAGGAAGTGAATTATCGGGTGTAACGGGTGCTTAGATTGTTATTTAATTCACCCAAAATATAGGCCTACATTTTGTACCCGAGGATCATATCGAGAAATGGGCCGCAAATATAGCTTGTTTTGAGCCAAAAAGAAGAATCCAAGATATTACCAGGCATGCAAACAGGCCCAAGGTGAAAAAGGTGACAGTGTGCGGGGCCAACGCTGTGCCGCGGGCAAAACCGCGGCGCAAATCTTTTAAGCGTTTATCGGTACTAAACCCACTTTGGGGGGGGGGGGGGGGGGTGTCATGGGGGACAGTATATACTACACTGTACTAGCCCTCCTCCCGGCCTGTGTGTCTGTGTGTTAGGCTGTGCAACAGTGACACTTGGTGGTGAACAAATGCTATAACGCTATGTTTCGTGCTCGGACACAGCCAGGGACCCAGGGACACAGCCAGGGACAGACCCAGTGACACAGGGGCAGCCAGGGACAGACCCAGTGACACAGGGACAGCCAGGGACAGACCCAGTGACACAGGGACACAGCCAGGGACACATCCAGGGACAGACCCAGTGACACAGGGACAGCCAGGGACAGACCCAGTGACACAGGGACAGCCAGGGACAGACCCAGTGACACAGCCAGGGACACATCCAGGGACAGACCCAGTGACACAGGGACAGCCAGGGACAGGGACAGTGACACAGGGACAGCCAGGGACAGACCCAGTGACACAGGGACACAGCCAGGGACACAGCCAGGGACAGCCAGGGACAGACCCAGTGACACAGGGACACAGCCAGGGACAGACCCAGTGACACAGGGACAGCCAGGGACAGACCCAGTGACACAGGGACACAGCCAGGGACACAGCCAGGGACAGCCAGGGACAGACCCAGTGACACAGGGACACAGCCAGGGACAGACCCAGTGACACAGGGACAGCGAGGGACAGACCCAGTGACACAGGGACAGCCAGGGACAGACCCAGTGACACAGGGACACAGCCAGGGACACAGCCAGGGACAGACCCAGTGACACAGGGACACAGCCAGGGACACAGCCAGGGACAGCCAGGGACAGACCCAGTGACACAGGGACAGCCAGGGACAGACCTAGTGACACAGGGACAGACCTAGTGACACAGGGACAGCCAGGGACAGACCCAATGACACAGTGACACAGCCAGGGACAGACCCAGTGACACAGGCACACAGCCAGGAACAGACCCAGTGACACAGGGACACCGCCAGGGACACAGGGACCCAGCCAGGGACAGACACAGGGACACATACTGTAGCTGTCTATAGTGTGGTTGAGTGGCTGCACCACTCAAAAATGACAGATGATTATTTACTAAATCAGTACAAATCTAGTCAGTATTGAGCAAGATGTTAACATTCATGTCCTGATAGTCATAGAACAATTAATTTACTCCAACAGGAGCACTAGCCCCTCGAGGAGCACTAGCCCCTCCTATATTCAGTAGATTTGTGTCCTAAATGCCATTGACAATGAATGAATTGTCATATATCGGCTATTTTTGTCCTACACAATCCTACACATTCATTGTCACAAAAATGACAATGAATGGATGATGTATGATGATAAGGGTCACTTCACACAGGTGTGATTTAAAGAAAGAAACTGGTCCAGCACTCACACTCCCATCTCAAAATCCCTTACAGTTACACTCTTCACATCATGTAAAATAGAAAATTATATTCACTGGCAAAATAATGAATTATAATACAAATAAAATGTTTTGGGATGGTTTAGTCAACAGGGTCAGTTTACTTCATTATTTTAGCCTTAGTCAATTTAAGACATGTAGAGTAACATCCTCTCCTTATTCAACAGTTGAGCTGCATGTTTTCGTTTTTAATATATCCATTTAGTATAAGCCCTGGCACGCACGCACGCACACACACACACACACACACACACACACACACACACACACACACACACACACACACACACACACGCGCGCGCGCGTGCTTTATTTATTTACTCATACGCATGCATGCACACACACGAGCACACAGACAGACACACACACACACACACACAGCGAGAGAAACTGACGCCGGCGCGTCCACACCACAGACAGTATAACGCAAAGTGCTAACGTTGCTAATGCTAACTGTAGCAGCTAAACTAATGGATCGACTGGCGAGTCACAGACAGTGTGTCAAAATTCATGCCGAGTCCACACAAACAGGTTTTTTTTCCGCGGAGCGACCAGCGGCTGCGCACATCATGCCGCCCAGATGCAAGCAGAAATATCGCTCAGAATCATTAGTGACTCACGAGAGTAGTCTGTCAGATAATTCTCCGGGCAGCGAGCTCGGGCTTCACAGACCCCCTCACCCCCCCCCAAACATTTTTTTAACGGATTTGCATGAATCACACAGGTCCTATATTTGGGATAAAAACGGCGATTTTCGCCGAAAAGCTACACTTTTGCATGTCTGTATTACGATTCTTTCATTGCACCGCTACAGGAGTGCTATGAGCACGTACAGGACACAGTTGTGATTGAACCGTAATCAATTTAAATTAAAAAAAGGCGTCAAAAGGCGAACTCGGCGCAGAGGGCGTTTGGACCATGGGAGGAGATATCGGCGCTGAGTGAGTTAAAATAGATCTACTGTAGCTATGTGCTGAAACTCTATTTTTGTACTATTTAGCATGCAGTAACAACAAGTAGTCTCCGACCTCAGTGCTCTGTTTCCCAGAGGACATGATTCATATTCATGCATCTTTTCCCTGATATCTGGTCTTGTACAATGTCAGATTTATAGAATGCATCGCTTCCACTGTAAGATATGGGTTTGTACGATCAATGTTTCATTCCAATAACGGACACACACGCACGTGTTGTGAATAACTGCTCCTGCCAGTGGACAATTTACTCAACTGTTCCTAAATATACATCCAAGTCTGCACAAGACTAAATTAACTGTGACTTACTGAAACATATATTCAGAGCACTTTTTCTTTCTTTCTTAGATCCTTCTTACAAAATAAGTTACCCCCTGATGCTGGTGTATAAGAGATTTGCTTATCTACAATTTCAGATAAATAGATCATGGCAAGTCGTATTTACGCGTTTTAATGCAAATCAAACAATATTCCTATCCCTGGTGTGTGTATCAATTGTGAGAAATGTTTTCTCTTTTGTTTGTGTGGTCGTTTCATTTTTTTCTGAAACGACCACACAAAAAAGTTAAAATTACTTTCCTTTTTGTTGTAGAAGGAACGTCACAGAAACCCCCCAAAATAAGACCCCAGATCCAGCACAGAGTTAGTTAATTACAGCTTACTTTTAATTGTTTCTCCCCGAGACCTCCCCTCCATTAATTCACAAACCGGGAATTCCTTCATACTCCCTCAGTCAGTCTTTTTCTCGTTCGCTTCAAGCTAACTCACACACGCGCACAGTACAATCAAGACGGTCCTTTTAAAGCATAGTCACCATTCACTGTGTTCACTCTACATGCCAAGCTGACACAGTAGTATAGTCGTACAGTCAGCGTTCAAATTCCCTCCACCTCCCTAGGGGTGCTCTAGGGGTTTGTGATCTGAGATTGTGTGTATGTCTTGGTGCACAGTTGAGGTAATTAAGCAATATTATATTGTAATATTGCAATTATACAAGAGTTACCCTTAAAACTAAGAAAATCGCTGAAAAAACATTTTTTTTATGACAGATACGACCTCACTACGACCACAAATGTCCCAAGAAATTAGCTAGCCTAGCCACCGAGTTTGCTGCGCTCTGTGAGAACAGAGCAGCTGAATGTGTTAATTGTTTTGATTAGGTGTGGAGTGGTGCTCCACGGCTAGAAGGCTGTTTCAACTAATCAGATTGCTTCCTCGAAACGACCTGTTGTATAATCTGTGATAGCACATGAGCAGAGCCACACCGCCAAACTATATGCAATGACATTGCAATAAATGGTAAATGGTTAAACCTGAGCTGAAGATGATATATGCCAAAAATATGTATGGCATCTAATGTATGATAGACAACGTATTTAACCATTTTCAGCTTTTTTGTATAATGTTAAAATTGATAGGCAGTGGCCATGTGGGTGAAAATGGAAGGCCAGCTCTTTGTTGCATGGGCTTCTTTTTGGAGGAAAGGATGTCGGAGACTAACCTTTCGGTCGATGACACGTGCTGTGACAGATCCAATAACTTCTTCTTCCACACTCCACTCTCAGTCACTCTCCCGGGCAGCAGTCACTCAGATCTGGAGAAGATAAATAGTGCATTTATATAGCGCCTTTATCCAAGGTGCTTTACATCGATTGTGCATTACATTCACCCATTCATACACACAGTCATACACAATGGCGGTGGAAACCATGCAAGGCACCAACCTGCACATTGGGAAGGTCAAGGACACGTCGACACTAACTCTGGGGGAGCCTGGGACCGAACTGGGAACATTGCGGTTCCCCTCCGGCCGCTCTACCGTCATTTCAAGGACCCCTGCAGTTTGATCGTTATGCATTAAAACGGCATTGGTTCAGACATACTAACAGTCCGACAACCTACACCCCAAACCGTAACCTGATCCTAACTGCAAGCACGATGCAACGCACTTCGGACAAACGTATGTCGGACCTTTGGATAAGTGTGCGCAACCCGGGCTAGCCTAAAACCATGACGAAAAATGTTCTTCGACTACCTTTTGACACTCAATAAAAACTAAGCCATGGTGATTACAAATGTTAAAGAGGGACTAGTGCAGAAGAGATGATTTCATGGTTGGTTACGCTCTGGTGTTTTGCACTCTGTAAACAGCAGATCTACTGTACAAGCTCACAACGTTATGAGCTTGTAGATCTGCTATTTTCAGAGTGAAAAGTGTAAAATCAGGCATTATGATGCCATCAAGGCCAAAACCCAATTTAGTAGTGGGTTCCAAATGGCCCCGTACGGGTGTGTAACTCGTGTACAAAAGGAACCAAATGGACCACCATTTGTACACTCTCAGAGTTATGGGGGATCTTGAAATTAAAAACAAGTTTGAGAACCACTGAACACTAAATGGAACTGAGCCTTCATTAGGATCACCGGTAACACCTGTGAAGGAAGTACAGGGAAGGGTGCCCGGAGGTAGGAAGAGCTATTCTACCCTATTGAAAAATGTATGTGAGGATTGCAAACCATGCCCATGGCATATTTGGCCATATGCTTAAATATTTATGCTCTTATAAATGCTTAATACATATATTAATTCAATCCAAGAGATGTCTTACGGCACTGTGTTGGGCTATACCAGATGTCGTTCCTCCCAAGAGCGTACAAGCTTTATCAGAAGTAATAGAAACTTTTTTAGTGTTGTATTTGTATTCGTTTTTTTTGTTTTTGTTTAACAGAGCGGTCCTCTTGTAAGAAACATCATAATTCATACTGTTATGCAATGATGTTTTCAAATAAACTTGAATTGAAACACCTATACTGCATGCAGGCGCGCTATAGCCACTAGCCCACTATACCAAGTAAGCCTGCGTCGTTTGGCGTGTGTTGGTTTTTCCATCAGCTCAGTAATCGGTGCATGACAGCGTCGGGGTGGCACATATAGCCGTTTTCACAGACCATTGGCCGTGTTGGGAGCCAGGACGGCGGGCGGTGGCCAGAAGGGGACAGAAAGCAGCTGGGGTGTCCTCCTCCTCCCCAGCCACGCTGCTGAGGTTTGGGCTAGTGGTGGCAAAAGTATACTCAAAGGTTTTACTTTATAAGTAAAAAGTATAAATGCTGCAATGTAGAAAATATACTTTGTTATGAGTAAAAGTACGGAATTCAAAATGTAGGCTGCTTGAGTAAAAGTACAAAAGTGTTTGGCATTGAAATGTACTCAAAGTACCAATGTAATACTAATCAAAGTAACAAATAAGTAAAGGTTTCAAATAATTGCCTCTGAAATGCAAAAGTTTTGGAAATTGGAAATACTCAAGTAAAGTTGGCCTACAAATACTTTTGTTTCTTTTCACCTGATAGGGGGGATTTTCCCTGGCCGGATGTAGTGCGTGCGAGGGAACACGTTATTCTGACCAGTTCCTTTCACAAGGCGCCCCAGCTGGCCAGGGGGAGATAGTTTTAGAGACCAGGATTACTGCATGTTTTTTGTGAGGGTACCTACCCTAGGGGACACGGAGAGAACATGCAAACTCCACACAGAAAGGTCGTCTCACCAAGCCCGCCTCGGGTATGGGCACTGATGACGAGGAGAGAACACCTCCCCCAGCGCCCACAGCTTCCCCAGCGGGAATCAAACCCAGGACCTTCTAGCTGTGAAGCGACAGCACTACCGACTGTTCCACCGTGCCCCCATGTTGGTACCATCAATCATGATCAAAGCCTTGGTACCATCTTATAAGGCTTTGATCATACTGCAGGCAGTAGTGATCAGATCGGATTTATGTACTCAAGAGTCAGACTTCGTCAACCTATCCGCAACCTGTCTTGCTGAGACTCTTCTTTGGAAATCACATTTGAATCACGTCAATCCACCTAGGAATGCGATTCAAATAAATGCAAAAACAAAATCAGTTTCCATGCTGATGTTGTTTTTCTTTTTTAGTTGTTGTTCAGTCTCGATTAAAATAATAATGATTCCAGTCTGGATTGGCCAGAAATCTGATTTGGGCTGCCACTGTGAATATAGCCTATAAGCCTCTGCCTCGGCAGGGTGTTCTGTCACATTTGTCTCGCATTGCTGGTGATTTATCTAACGGGGAAACCTTTGCTGTTTTAAGCATTATGTTATACTTTAGCTGTTGAAAAATAGCAGATGTTTGAAAAATCATAAAAATGTGGCGCAAATCTTTCAATATATATTCTTTCAGAGCGAAGGTTTTTTTTATTTTGGCTTTCGCCCTTTATTCCACATTTTTTATAGAGGGACAGGCAGTAGGCTGACAGGAAATGGGGAGAGAGATGGGGGGAAGACATGCAGTAAAGGCCGTCGGGATCGGGAGTCGAGTTTTCATTTAGTCGATAAAAGCCTATTTTCTTTTGTCATAGTAGCCTATGAGTCGAGGAAATCAACACTGCTTTGTTAGTTAGTCGGGAAGCTAAACACATTCACATCCAAATGTAACATTTTGTAAAACATTTGCCAGAGGAATGACAACTTCCAGTTCACCAGAACTGTCACCAGAACAACACGGATTAGAGCACAGATAAGAGAGACGTCATACTGTGGGTTTCACTTTCTGACAGACAGTTTCCCCCGCCGGCTATATTCAGGGCGACGGGTTAATAAGTGGTTACTTATACAGTTCTGCTGGTGGCAGTGCCGAAAAACACTGTAGCAGATCTATCGGCTATTTTGGGCACGCGACACCGGCATGCGACCGTGTATAAATCAGGCTTCAAACGCCCGCCAATCAATTTCCAGCTGGTCTCGCATCAATGCATGGACAGGCACAGGTGGCGGTGAGTAAGACGGCGCTATTACAATGGTGTGTGTACGAATCTATGATGCATCGCCGGGGTTTGAGATGCGGCGCTAAATATGCATGCATAACAAAATATACCGCGCTCCGAACACAAGAGTTTGTCACCGTGCAATGTCAATCGCTATAGTGACTGAGTGTGTGTGTGGCTTCCAGCAGCCATCTGCACCAGCCCTGTTGTGATGCTTCGTGGAGCACAGCGCTCTCTTCTCCTGCTGTGCTTTGTTTTCACATTTGCTCAGTCCTTTCTCATCATTCTTTCGTCATTTTGTAACACTTCAGCCCTGTATTTGGACTCACAGTCATCATTACTCTTCTAAATCTCTGTTTATTCACCTCTCCCTCTCTCTCTCTCTCTCTATCTGTGTGTATGTGGCCTAAGTCAATGGTTTTCAACCCTGTTCATATCAAGGACCATTTATTCGACACGAACCACCATTTGATGAGATTTTAGCCTCTCAGACCCAATTCATACTTTGTTGTTGTTGGATAGGATGTTGTCCACAATTCCTGTATTTATGTTGGTACCATTAGGAGAGATAACAGGCAGACAATATATATATATATATAAATAACAATTATTCTGCTATCTCTAATTGTGCAGACTTCTTGCAAATTAAGCAATGCAGATGTTTGTCAATAATGTAACTCTTGAGTTGGCCTACGTCGTTCTCGTCTACATCCAACCGGCACGATTCCTCCATCGGTTCAAAAATCAGCATTCCATGCAAGGAGTCTTTATTGATTAGAACACTTTAACTGGTCTTGAATGGGCTCTCAGGCAGCAACCAACTAAAATGATACAATTGTGTGACGAACAGCAGGGCCCAACATTGACCTCTCTCTGAGAGCTAAAGCTGGGGGGCGGCAATCATCATCCCCCAGCCTCATCTCTCCCCCAGCTGGAGTCTGGCTAGGAAGAAAGGACAAATAATGTATTCGTTTTCTAGTCCTGCAGGGCCAACACATAACATACAGTACTGTATGTGTGCAAGCTCCATATTGAACAGTCTATAGCTGTGGCTTCTGTTATATAAGACAAAGGGGGTGGTGGACGTGACAACAATGCTTAGAGCCTTCTTGTGTGTGTATCAGTCAAGTGGAGTGGAGGATGGGTGGCATTCGTTGGGCGGCGGAGGCTTTATACGACAGTAATCGACACTGAGAAGGTGAGCCGTAGAGCAAGCTGACTTTGAAGAGTTTAACCCATTTAGACCCGACTTTGAAATTTAGAAAATGTCTTCTAAATTATGACAGTTTTCTGAAAACCCTATGTTTCTATATCAGTGGTTCTCAATATTTCATGTCAAGGACCCCAGAAACTATGCAATTGGCCACCGACCACCATCTGAAAATATGTTGTTCCAGGGACCTCCCAGAAGCAAAGATCTTAGTAAAAAACGTTCGCGCTGAAAGAGTTTATATATATCCAAAGATTTGTGGCACATTTTCACGATTTTTCAAAAAAAAAGCAGACCTACAAGCATGTACATCTGCTATTTTTCAAAAGCCAGTCTAACACAATGCTCAAAACACCAAAAGGGGTTCCCGCACAAAATGGTTTAACCTGCCAATCAAGAGAGCCTCTCATCTGTGACAGGCAGCGAGGCAGAAAGCCAAAGACCCAGATATGTCAACTCCTCTAATGACCTAACTATGGCCCCATGTCATCACCATCTCTACAGCCAGCCAGCGTCAATTACTGTACTACAGTCCACACATGCAGTTGGAGGACCGGCCTTTAAAAGGATTACACCATCACCATACAGTGGTATACTGAGTTTTGACTAATGGCATTTTCTATTTTAATTAGCGTGGCTGGCCAAAGGGATACCAAGACTATTGTTGTCAGTTTATTCACATTATTGTATGTTCTGTACTGTAATTCTGTATACCGGTAGGGCCGGGCCTTAATAACTTTGGGGCAGGCCCGTCTAGAGTTTAAATGGATAGGTATCACTATCAGTCAAAAGGGAGACATTGAAGAGGAAGGATGAATGGGGAAGGATCAACATAATATGGAATGTCAGAACAGGTCAGCTCCATATATGGAGATCTAAGGGTCATCCCTGATGATGTCACGTGATGCCATGACCATATGGGGTGACCAACCAACCAACAAACACACTGGCGGGAAATGCACGATTCCATGTTGTTATACGAGCTGGCAAATTCTTATGTCACTTATGGGATTTGTGAACTGTTATACCTCACAGTCTACAGGCAAATCAGAGCACTTGTTTGGGCCAGAAAGGCCAGGATTACAAACAATCCACTAAAGTTCCACTGAAAAATTACAAAACTTTTTTTTATGTCCCTTTAACAACAAAGAGTGCAAAAAGTACAAGCTCTCCTCTGAATAAATTGCTATGTGTTGATAAGAATGAGCTTTTTTCCCTCAGAGGGGAAAAACCAGAAACTGAATAAAATGACAATGACAACAACTCGATCTGCTCCCTCTACAGCACTGCCACCCAAGCGTGGAATATGCCCTGACCCCTTCCCTCAAAGAATGTAGATCACTGGCTTCCTTCAAAACAGGCCTGATAATCCACCTTCCAGCAGGCCTAAGGGAGAGAAAAATTAATGATCACTTCTCCCTTAGACAGGTGATCCGCTCTACCGGCCACTCTACCCCTGAGCCACTGCCGCCCTCATAGGGCAGAAACGTCACAGGTAGAAATCCACATGGCAAAGCAAAGTCTGCATTGATATGAGGAACAGATGCACTCCATTCCAGTGAAGAAAATAAGTCAGTTTCAAGGAAAGCGTTCCAGTTGACAGGCCTTGTTCAACAGTCTGATGGTATGCAGTAGAACAGATGGTGGAACAGATGATAAAAATATCACACCAGAAAGCCTCTTGCAAATGCTTAATTATTCCTCTTGAAAGAATTATAATGTGTTTATTTTTTGGGGTGACTCTTTACTCCTTCAAAATCGTTTTTTTGTGACATCCAAATCACATGGGGGGGCAATCTTTGAGGTTTTATGCTTTTGTTTGCTTTAGTTTGTGTCATGTGGAGTCGTGTTTTGTCTGTTATGTTACATGAAATAAAGAAAAAAAAATCTTTGTGACACGCTGTGTTTTAGTTATCCTGCTGTGACACATTTTCAGTCGTCTCCCTCTGCTGTGAAAGCTACTCACTGGGAGAGTAATTACAAACCCATGGAGATCACATAGTTCTACCCCATGTAATCTCTCAAGAACAGATTCAGGAAAACACGGCGCTGTCGTTTCTTTCCCCATTTTTGTGCCGATGGGTTCCCAGATTTCTGCAGCGGTGCCCTGCCATTGCATATCTGTGTGTGCACACACACAACACAAGCTGCAGTTCCACAAGGCCATTCCATCTCGTCTCCTTTAAAGTCATGAAGGCAGCTATAGGATCACAGTGCTCTCCAGGGTAGACCTTCATCCCTGTGGCAGTACGTGCGCTGTCGTCCGTAGACACTGCTTTCAGAGCAAACAAGATTACATTGATGAACACCGGCAGGCTTGTTTACCCTCTCAGTCTCAAGGAACTTTGGGGGTGACTTGCTGCCAGCAGCGAGGACAAGAAACTTTGGAAGATGGAGGATCTGTGATGTAGCCATCAGATACAGAAATATGGCTATACTCAGCTAAACTTGAGGGAGTGAGTGCCTGCTAGTTTGTCTTTGAAATGAACAAACATCCGCGTCCAACACTGACGTGAATTAGTTTGTTCTAGGTTTGAATGAGGTCTGTCCCCCCCCCCTCCCCTATTCATTTCTAGAAGGCTTTGGACATGTACCGTATTGGAATAGACATTCAAGGACATTCAGGCAAATTCTTAAACATCACTCTCCCTTTTTGCTGTCGGTCATTTTAGTACTCACTTTAGTACATTCTTTCACTCTACTTCAGTGATACTTGAGTGATTACTAAGTACATAAGCAACATTCCGGCACGCACTGCACACAGCCCCTTCTGTAGTATCTCAGTGTTAGATTGACCAAATTAAATGAACAGGCAACAAAGGGAAATTCAAATAGGACAATATTACCATAATGTTAATGGATATTCAAGACAACAGAAAAACGTATGGAATATAGGGGTGCATGTAAATCACCGTTTCCTAAACACATGGTGGTTCACAGACCATTTCTTATGGGCCATGACTGGCCTATGTCCTCTTCCCTAGCCCTAACCCTTTAAAAAAATAGGCCTATATTATTTTTACATTTTAAATGTTGTGTGTAAACAAAAGTAATCTAAGAAATGCCATTAATTAAAATATTTATAATTAAGAAGTAGTGAAAATAGCCTATATCTATAAGCTTGCAACACGGCACGGAACATCATGTTAGATCTGCTAATAGCACTTGTAGATCTGCTATTTTCACTAGTTTGGGTTCCGGGGCAAACATAATAATCTCTCTTTTGGGTCTCGACCTGAAAAGTTTGGGAACCACTGACATTGTAAAACCTGGTCAAGAGCTCAGCATCAGGATCTTCTTTTTCGCAAAACTAGAGGACCAAAATAGGGATGTTGACATTTCCTCCCCTTAGCTACAAGAAGAGTCTGGCTGTCACAGTTAGTGTTGCAATGCATTCCTAAATGTCCTGCAGGCTATCTCCATGCAGCAGGTACATGTACGCAATATTTTGCAACTGTATATAATATACTGCCAGAATTAAAACATGCCCTACTCTGTTGCCTGACAGTTTTCGGAACGTTTTTCACGAACCGTTGAAATATTCTGCGTTGCTCCATTCCGCGCATGGGTGCCCTCAAATGATGCTCACGCATGTCCTGGAATAGGAAAATAATCCTGATCCATATATGCGATTATGCGACAATCGGTTTGAAAGCTACAGGCTCTGATAGCGAGCAAATGGGGATGTATTGTGTGGGGTTTTACCACCGGTCATGTGATCGACGAACCGAAGACCATAAAAAATAAACCCTAATATCTAATATAATATAAGACGCTAACATCTGAACTTTTTATGCATACAGTTCTGTACGTCACACAACATGCTTGTGTGTACTGTTTGTAATTGCAGCACGACATGTTGCAGATCTTGTAGATCTGTTATTTTCACAACCCAAGCTCAATTTTCAACACCCAAGCTCAACCAAACATAAAATTGTCTTGTATTTTAGTTGTACTGGATCCCTTCTTCACTAGTCCCTCCCTAACATTTCAGTCTAGTTTTTATTTATATTATATATTAGTCTTTGTTTTAGTCATCATAGCTTAGTTTTTTTTTTTTTCGTCAGTAAAAAAAGGCAGTCGACGGACATTTTCCGTCTTGCATTTAGTCAATGGAATCGACACCGTTGTCTACTTGGGTATTCTTGCCAGGCCAGAGATGGCTGCTTGCTTGGCTGGCTGACAGCCATCTGAGAGATGTTTCCACTAGTGTAACGGTGGCTGATTCCTATCTCGCTTGCCCTCGATTCCAACAATTGCTGGCATTACACTGGGGGGCAAAGCTGCCGAGAGAGTTACCTGAAGGAAGGCAGGTCATTGTTATGCTCACACATGCCTGGAGAATCACACACAGTACCCAGGGACCTTATGGCCAGAGAAGACCATGCACTATGTAGGCCTACTAAAGATGGTGGATATCACACAAAGAAAGAGGCGGACGGACAGCCTTTACTGATTGCCTGGCGGAAATGCAATCGCAATGAGTTGGAGAGAGGAAATTACGGAGATTATTCTCAACCCACATACACACTGTACCACTGTGAAAACATGTCTGAGTGCCGGGTACAGATCTGCATTTCACACAAAACCATTTGTGTGCCGAGAGCCTCTGCTATATTTACAGTAATGGCCTGTAATCAACCATGTGATAACATGCAATCGAGTGTCTACAGGTGACAACAACTGTAGACTCTTCCTGCGGCAGGTTCAGTGGTAGGACAGACGACAGCAGGATTTGGACCAAAGTTGTCATTACTTTCCAGTGATTGCAGAACTGCATGCCTGCCATGCAGGCTCAGTATATAAAACTGTGGTTATTGTCACACAGAAGTCAAACGGCACAGGGGAAAATCACACACACATACTGTGGCTCATAGTCCATTTCATACAGTGTGTGGGGATCGGTCGTCACCCACCCTACAACTGCCATAAATAGCTGTGCATTTGGAAATCTGTTGTTGTTTGTAGTCACGGTATGCCTAATCCACGATTCAATTTGATTTTAAGATCAGTATTCAATGTTTATTTAATTTTAGGATATTGACTCTTGATATGTAAAGAAAAACACTTCTCAATTACTTTTATTTGAATAAGAATTATAAATAACAAATGAGAATCTAGAATCATAAAATGATTAACATAATAATAATATAAACTTTGGGTTTCATCAACTGTCATTGACATCAGATTCACTTCAGATTCTTCTTATAGAGATTAGTTAACATTTTTCCCATTCCAAGTGGCTATGACTGACTTCCAAGGAACGACTCGCATGCGCTCGTTATTTCTTGAGAGCGACGTGCAGGAATTGTGTACTAGTAAATATTCAGACGAGCATCCTTTTCGTGTCGACTAGAAGATCATTACCGCTTTCCCACCACAGCCAGGCCTAAATCCTCACCTAATATGAATGTAATTAAAACCAGGAATGGGCATTTCTGGGCACGGTTTACTGTTCTTTAATTGCCAATTAGCACCGAACTGTGTGTAATGTGTGTGTGTGTATCGTAACTGTTTTCAGAACTATAGCCTTATCATCTGAACGAAGCCAGAAGGTCAGCGTCATTATTCGGACGGCGTGTGGGTTCCGACTCGTCCCATTATCCTAACGTTGTCCATGACCCTGACCGCACGCGTTGTCGGAACTAATGCGCTGTCGGAAAGTAAGAGTGGATCCCGAGTGGGCGGAGTATTATGGTCTGGAGCCAGGCTACTAGTAATTTTCTTGATTCCCTCAATTATTATTTCCGACGGCGCATTGGTCCGACAACGTGGCTTCACGTGCGGATAGGCTTAGGGACAGGGTTACTAATTACGAGCCGATTCAGACCGAATAATTACGCTGACCCTCATTATCCACCGGACATTATTTTCTCATATCATGTGCATTCTTCGACCTGTAAATAACTATTTGCTCACAACAGAGAACACACGGCTGTATACTGTAGGCTATATCTTAGACTATACCCGTGTGTTTGAACTATTCCCATCTTATTCACACACACACACACACACACACACACACACAGGTTATATATAACCGGAGCGGTTAAAGAAATGGAAAATAGCAAGGCAATGTTATAGTGATATCAAACGCCTCAAGACGAGCCTACTCGTCAAAAGTGCCCCGCGCATCACGTGAAATTAATTATTCGGGACGAGTATACCTGTCAACAGGATCAAATGTGTTAATGTGAACAAGCTGATTTGTGAGTCTATTTTCTGAGCTGTGCTATAATGTGTGCTGCCTGCAGCTGCTAGGCTAGAAAATCTAAATACCTAAAGACTACTAGATCATGGTGACGGGTTTAGCTTTGGACTCAACATCCAATTATGACCATGGCAGAATATACGTTTTTTTCATGAAGGTTCAAGATTTATTTATTTGTCACACCAAAATTATGTCAGACATACAGTATAGAGGGATTTAACAGATTAAAAGGCAATAAAGTGCGTGCGTACACGTATGTGAGCCTTGAGGTAGTGGTTGTATTAGTCCAGAGTCAGTGGGAAGAGAGTAGGGGGAGAGCTGGTATAGAGTGTTCAGCTTCCTGACAGCCTGATGGACAAAGCTGTCCCTCAGCCTGCTAGTCTTTGCCCGAAGGCTCCTCTGTGTTCTCCCTGATGGCATAATGCTGAAGAAGATGTGTGTGCGGTGGGTGATGTCGCCTGTGATCTGCAATGCTTTGCGGGTCAGGCGTGTGTTGTAGATGTCCTGGAGGGACGGGAGGAGGGGGGCACCAAAGATTTTCTCAGCTGCTCTCACGGTACGCTGCAAGGTCTTTCGGCAGGATGGTGCCTCGATAGGAGATCATGATAGGGGGCGGGGCTGGGGCTCTTCTAAGTCTGCGGAGGAAGTAGAGGCGTTGCTGAGCTTTGTTAAACAGTGATGTGGTGTTGGTGTTCCAGGAGAGGTCCTCAGTGATGTGCACACCCACGAATGTAGTACTGCTCACTCTCTCCACCGCTGTACCGTTGATTGGCAAGTGGAGGGTGCTGGGTGTGTGCTCTCCTGAAAACAACGATAAACTCCTTTGTTTTCTGCCCATTGAGAGTGAGATTGTTGTCTCCGCACCGCGTGGTCAGCTGGCTCACCTCGTCCCTGTAGCTGGACTCATCACTCTTGTGGATGAGACCCACCACAGTTGTGTCGACCGCAAACTTGACAAAGATGTCGGTGCTGTGCTTTGGTGTGCAGTCGTGGGTCAGCAGGGTGAAGAGTATAGGAGGCTGAGCACACATCCCTGGGGGGCACCCGTGTTCAGGGTGATGGTACTGGATGTGTTGCCGCCACTGCCTGTGGTCTCCCAGTCAGGAAGTCCAACAGCCAGTTGCACAGTGAGGTGTTCACTCCCAGCTTCTGTATGAGCTCATTGAGCTGCTAGGGAATGATGGTATTGAATGCTGAGCTAAAATCTATGAACAGCATCCTTACATAATGAGTCCTTGGTGTCCAGATGTGTGAGAGCTGAGTGGAGTACAGTGGAGATTGCATCACCTGTTGGCCCGATATATGCAAAGTGGAAGGGGTCCAGGGTGGGAGGGTGGATGTAAGCACTTCACGATGACGCAAGTCAGTGCAACGGGGCGGTAGTCATTGAAGCAGGATGGGGAAGCCTTTTTAGGTGTCGGAATGACGGTGGTTTCTTTGAAGCATGCGGAGACAGCAGCACAGCTCAAGGAGGTGTTGAAGATGTCTGTGAAGACATCAGTCAGTTCCACTGCACAGTCCTTCAACACACGACCGGGTATGTCGTCCAGGCCCGCAGCTTTGCGGGCATTGATCCTGGAGAGGGATCGTCTCATGCTGGCTGGAGACAGATGCAGCGCCTGGTCGTGTTTTGTGCTTCATAGCGTCCGAATAAGTCGTTCGGGTTGTTCAGCAGTAAACAGGCAATTTATGGGCACTAGATTTGCCCGTAAACCTCAAGTTTAGCAGGCATATACAGTAATATATGAGAGTGGTGTCACAGGTCTGTGGTCGGGGTTTGTAGTCCTCCTCGGTTTGTAGTCTGTGATGGTCTGAATCCCCTGCCAGAGGCTCCTGGTGTCTGTCCCTGAAGCGGTGGGCTTCTCGGTGTACTGCCTTTTTACCTCTGGGTCCAAGTTGGCCCTATACTATAGCTGTTCTCAGGCACCGCGTCATCACCTGCTCCGAAGGCGACATTCCGGGCACTCAGTAGCCTGTGGACTTCCAACATCAGCTATGGCTTCTGATTGGCCCGTACTGTGATTATCTTTGTCTCTGTGACATCATCAATGCATTTAGGCAGTATCAGTAACAGTCTCTGTGTATTCCTCAATATCAGTGTGGTGGTTGTCGGTGGCTGCCTGTTTAAACATGTCCCAGTCTGTGGTTTCAAAACAGTCCTGGAGCACATGTCTTATTTGCTTCTGAACCGGTTTATTGACTTTAGCATTTAGCCCTTGGTCTGCATGCCGGCACTTTCACTTCCGGTTAATTTCCGGCTGTATCAGTCACCGAGAAACCTAGAACCATTCATACGTTGGCGAAGAGCGCCATCTATCATAAACCAATGAAAAGACCATTTGGACATACAATCTCTTGGCAGTCAAATGTGATAGCCCACAGAGAATTATGCCCGTCACTGTTTGCAATGAATCCAATATTATAGTCAGTATATGGTACCCCAAATAATTGACTGAAGAGATTTTTCAATGGATTCCGTTACTATTGGTACTGTATATGCTAAATAACATACTAAACTTTGAGGAAAAGAGTTCTGGAAAGGCATTCATTTCCGCAATGTCTTAAAATGACCGGGAAGCCATCTTGAAAATGATGCCATTCCAGAAGTTAGATTTCCATATCTTTTTACCAGCTGCGATGCAGACTGATCTACAATCTATCCGACCTCTCAGCCAATGGGATAGAATTGCAGCCAGCAAGTGTTGGCTGCATACTTTTTGAAAAGCCTATGGAAAAAATGAATGGAGAATCATTTCCTGGGCCACTCGTCGTTCTGAAAGGGGGAGGGACTGCGTCGCTCTATAGACTACAGGAAGAAACGGCAAGAAGGGTTCTGCTTATAGTACCAAACAGACTGAAGCCAAACAACATTGGCGTGGCCTTAGACTGCAGGGAAAGTTGGCCTGTGTTGATTCAGCTGATCACTCTGTTTCACATTCGATGTACACAAATGCTGCTATTGGGGAGGATTCACCATCAAAGGAACCAACCAAGTACAATCTGTCAATCTGGTATCCCGACACCCACACTCTGTATACTATAAACCATCATGATTCTGAACAACACCTAGAGTCCATCGCACACATAACAAATGGATGCATACAAAGATTTGTATATTGCTCGCCACGACCGTATTGTTGACCTAGTGTCTGATGCAGTTCGAAAATATGTGCCTCTATCTATCTATCTATCTATCTGTCTATCTATCTAATCTAGTGCAGCAATGTATAAACATTCAGGAGTGTTACCAGATTGGTTTAGCTGTGCATACGATGTCTTTGCTAACATCTCAAATACACCGGATGCTGTTTTTGTTGACACCAGCCACAAGGAGGTCCTGATTCTGGAGGCGGGCTGTGTCTTTGATTTGTACATAAACATTCTAAGTACCAACCATTACTTGGAAATATAACAAACCCTGGGGTATCGATGTAGATTTGCCATACTGACATTCGGCAGCCTGGGCCATGTGCATACACTGACCATGAGCGGTGTAAGAATAGCCAGCATACAAAGAGCAAAGCCAAACAACTTTCCAAATACTGTTCTGTTTCGGCTGTTATAGGCATGAGTTTGTCTGTGTGTGGAGGAGGAGGAGGTGCCATGTGTATTATTAAGTGAACATGAACTGTCAACCCTGTTATATTTGTGTCCTTGTTAAATTAATTGTATTTTGTGGATTCAAATAAAGAACTAAAATGTGTGTGTGTGTGTGTGTGTGTGTGTGTGTGTGTGTGTGTGTGTGTGTGTGTGTGCGTGTGCGTGCATATACTGTATGCGCGTGCGTGCGTCACTTTGGGCTTGTTTGTACATTATTTAGCATACCCATTAGTAACAGAATCCATTGAAAAGTATATTCCTTTCATCCTTTCTGGAGGCTGATGTGCAACTGTGTTGTAAGAAGGAAAATGTAGTATTTTTGCTTCTAATACGTCTCTGTACGCTGGACTCTGGAGGTGCAGGATCAAAGCTGGGCCTGTGGAAAGCTCAGCTCTGGTGGGGGTAAAGGGCTCCATTAGCCTGGGGTCCACCTATGCTTTCTATGGCATATAAGCAGCTCCCAGCAGGAGCCGGCGGGAGAATCTAGACTCAGCTGAGCGACATGAGACTAATTAATTAGAGCGACAGAAGAGAGGAGTGTGTGTGTGTATACGTTTGTGTGCGTCAATTTAACAAAGGTGCAGACGATCAGAAATCAGCAGAGAGTGATCAGCGTTTGCGCTACTCTATGCCGAATTTAAGTGGACTCGGTCCCAGACTTTTTTGTTC
This sequence comes from Protomyctophum bolini, assembly GCF_963924005.1. Classification (NCBI taxonomy): domain Eukaryota; kingdom Metazoa; phylum Chordata; class Actinopteri; order Myctophiformes; family Myctophidae; genus Protomyctophum; species Protomyctophum bolini. The sequence continues at coordinate 20,364,240 of NC_137884.1, forward strand.
TCCCTGGAAATAAAAACGTCTGGGTTTCCGAGGCTAGGGGTCCATTGACTCTGGCCTTTGAGGACCAGACTAATTAGGCTAAGCTTTCAGGTGCCACGGCTGTCTCCGCTGTTATTAACTAGAGTAGATGTCACAACTAGGGTTGGGATTCGGAACCGGGTCCATTTCAGACCCGGTTCCGACATTGCGGATCCGGAGCCGGTTCCATCGTTTTTTTATTAACGGTTCCCCAAACGGATCTCATCCGTTGTCATTTAGCTCCGCTGTGTCTGTGCATGCATGCAAGCAGAGCCTGTGGTGACGTCACCCCACCTACATGAGTGAGTGGGGTCGGGGGGGAGGATACGCCCACTGTTCTGTGCATTCAGCGACCGCCGCGGAGCGAGTGGGACAGTATGTCGAAGAAATCTCCAAAGTGTGGTTAACAGAGAGGGAAACGACTGAGGCTGAGGCTGAGCACGCAAAGTGCAATAAATGCGATAGTTGCCAGCAAAGGTTGTTGCAACTTGTACCACGTCCACATTGAGGAAACATCTCAAAATCAATATGCCTACACATCGCGTTTGTGAGCCATGCGGAAAGCCGTGCCCGCTCTCCCCGCAGCTCCACCACAGCCGGCGGGGGACGATCTGATGCAAGGCTGGTTTACTTTCCCCATGCTAGTAACGTAATGGAAAATAAAAACTACTAACGTCTACAGAGATTTTCATTAGGCGTATTGTACAACTGTATTTTATGAATGACGTTAACTATAGAGCAAAATCAATTTGTCTGCACTTACTTTTACAACTTATATGCGACTCGATAAATTGCTTTTGATTTGGCTCTAAATTAATCGCGTGGCTGTTGAGAGCCCAGCGTTTAGGAGGTGCATATACCTCCATAGATCGATTACTTTATAAACAATTTGCAGAAAAAAGCACAGGAACGTAGCATACAGTTCAATACAAGGTCTGCTTGAGGATTTTATAATCCAATAAAGCACTATGGCTTGTTTCCATTAGGGTAAGGGGTCCTTCATATTAAATTAATTTGAACATTAAAGACAACATTTTTCACTACAACAATATCATTTATGTGTACTGTATATTTAATATACAGTACAAATTGCAATATACAGTACAAATTGCAACAATGATATTGTTGTGGTGGCTAGCTGCTGCTGGTGGTGAAGTTTAAATAACAGTGCCACCTCATAATTGTAAAGTGCATTTTCAATAATTTGAATGAATGAATTTGTGTTTATTATGTACTTGGTTAGGTTAGTTATAATATAAGCATAATCTATGTCAGAAAAAGGTGAAATAAATAATATTAGGATCCGTTAAGGGAACCGTTAGGAACCGGAACCGTTAAGAGGGATCCGGGAAGGATCCGGAACCGTTAAAATCCTAACGAATCCCAACCCTAGTCACAACGCTTTTCAATTTTCAATTCTAAAATGCAGGGGACAAGTGTGCTCTCTGCTGCAACAAGAACATAATAGTAGTAATTTTCCTCAATTTTAGTAGATAATTTGAAAGGAGGTACAATGGTTTCCCCTTTCGAAAAATCTCTAAAGATATAATATATTTTCGTAAACGGAAATGGCAGCTTCCTTACTCTGATTTTGGGAGGTGTAGTTCCAGATATATAATTCGGAGATTGGATTGTGGAATAGTTGTCTGGCTACGTGAGACAAATGAATCTTTCAGGAATTCCTGGATGGCTGAAGAGCTTAAGTGTTATGTACAGGGGACCTCAAGGGGTCCTTGAGGAAGTGGCAGTCCACAGCAAAATATGTAAAATTATTACATTTTTTTTTTTTTGGGACTTTAATCCCATTTTATACTTTGAAAATAGCCAATCCACAGGCTCACAACACGTCCCATCACTGCCCATTTTGAGCTTGTAGATCGGCTATTTTCTAAACGTGTTGATAAATCTTCAAAACATTTCCCTAGCAGAAAGTATTTCCAGATGGGGGGGGGGGGGGGTCTGCAGAATGTGTGTGTTCAACTGGCCTGAAAATTACAATCCAACCGAAACAGACCAGTTGAGTTGAAGCCAAGCACCCCCCCCCCCCACCCCATACACCCCCACCCCATATACCGACAGCCACCACCTCCATTTTCCTGTCGCCCACGTACCTGAAAGCCCCCCTATCCCACTCCTTGCACCACCATATCACCCTCAACAGCCCTATTTCCTCACCAATTACATACCAAGCAGTTGCTGCCTTAAAGCCCTTCCATACCCACCCTCCAGTGTTCACCACTACTTCTGAACATGACATATGGATAATATGCTAATTGCAGAACATTTATATTGATGTAGTGGTGATAAGTTGACTAATGCGAGATAAATAATAAAATACATTCATGAATAAAATGTGCTGTTCATTTCAGAAGTACCTCCCACAGTACTATTGCTTTTTAATGTTTGGAGTCTGATGTTCCACCATATTTAGACTTTAGTTTAGGTATTATTATTATTCTTGACTTCATTCACTCAACTTTATTTCTGTGTGTGAGGTCCTGTGATTTCTGTGTGCTGCAATCACACACAGGTGTGACTGCAGGCAAGGCCATGGAGTCATGCAAAACCACACCCAAGTTACGAGGATTTGGATTCATCATCATAAGAACAGGCCAATTCTGCCTACTTAAGAACGTTTCATGAATCTGACTGGACTTCTCTTAGGAATTCACTTAGGAAGAAATGTAAGAGGAAAAGTTAGGAACTTATTGGCGCATGAGGCCCTATTGAGTGAAAGATGACCTATTTCTAAAATAAATACAATATTTAAGGTGTTTTAAAATTTAGATTTTAATTATAGAGGGCAATTATAACAAGCCATAGTTGTCTTATTAGCCAGGGATCCTTTTTAACATTCCAATTGTAGATGTGTTAACACCTATATGTATAATTCATGTTTTTTTTCACCCCACAAACACCAACATTTGAAATTTGCACTTGTTCTTCGACATGTGAAAAACGTGACACATAGTTCTCCGAAATAACAGCACTTTCTTTGGTTTCCTAGCAACTCGACTGCAGACCAATTTCAGTTGGGTGCTAAGTGGTGAAGTTTAACATTAGCTAAAAAAGCCAAATAGCCTGCAGCGCAGAGGGAGAACAAATCACACCCGTGTGAAGTGAGGGGGGCATACATCATCACATTCCGGCCAAGGACAAATGGCGTCCTCACTTGTCTGTCCTCACGTTTTATCCTCAAGTCCCTTTATCCTAAAGTCCTCAAGGCTAATTACTCCTCAAGGCTATAATTACTCCTCAAGGCTAATTACTTGTGCAGGTGTCCTCAATTTCCTGTCCTCACTTTTTATCCTCAATACTGTACGACTACGTACATTTCTCAGCCAATCAAATCATCGCTATGAGGTGCTCAGCCAATCAAATCATCGCTATGAGGTCACCAGCCAATCAAATCATCACCATGAGGTCATCAGCCAATCAAATCATCACTACGGGGTACACACATGCAGGCAGACAAAGCTGGGCATAGCCCTCAAAAAGCAAAACACCAAGGCCTGTAGAATCTTTGTGGAGCTCATTCTTGCCTTTCCTTTACATTACAACCCTGAACAAAAGGACAATGAATGGCGCGACAGTTTACCCTGCATGGCCATGTGTCCAATTGCTAGGTGAAAATGTCTTAAATTAGCAAAGACTCCTTTGCTCACAGCGGATAACACACAAGTTTGTTATGCCCTCAGGGCGTCTTACTGCTTATCTTGTTTTCATATTCTTCCATATTCTAGCATGTCACACAAACTTTTGTACAGCACATACGTCACTATGAATAGTGTGAAATACACTGAATCTTTGTGACCGACCTTACCATTAAAGGCATTTACAATTTACATTTAGCAGACGCTCTTAATCCAGAGTGATTTACAGTAATCAAGAACAACACATGGTAATACATCACATAGAACAAAATGTCTTCAAGAATCATAAGGAAGCTACTCTAAGAATCTGTCTAAGAATACTGTAAGATCCGTCAGTGGACAGTGGAATATCTACAGTATATAATGAAACTATGCGTATAGACACTATATAGAGTGCTATGTCTAAATCTAAATGACATAAGTTGAGCCTTTGCATACGCCTGTAAGGTCGTCAAGGCTAGGGCAAGAGGCAAGTGCTACGGGGCTAAGATGGAGTCTAAAGAGGTGCGTTTTCAGACTACGGCGGAAGATTGGGAGTGAGACTGCAGCTTTGGAGGAGTGGCCCGAGCGGGTGATCTCTGATGAGGCGACGCAGCCAGAAGGTTCAGCAGTGTTTGAACACGACAAACAAGACACCCAGAATTATGCTTCCATGTTCAATTTATAGCCCGGTGAAGAGCCGGCACGGCACTAAACAAGCATCTGGGAGATTTGGCTCCGATTGCTGTCGGGAGTAGATGGGAGGGAATCACTCTTCCTTTGGGAAGCTGCACTGGTCTGAGGAGATTTAGTGTGTGGGTTCTACACTTTTGTTTCCCCCTAACACTGTTAATGACGATGGTTTACCCAGTGGTGGAAAATGTACTAAAAGTATCAATACGGCAATGTGGAAATACTCTTACCAGTAAAAGTATAGTCCGGAAATATGTACTTATGTAGAAGTACAAACGTATTGGTATAATACTGTACTTATATATACAACTAAAGAACAATTTACGCAGAATATCCCATTTCAAGTCTTTTGAAAATAGCAGATCTAAGTTCACAGTGCGTCTCATTGAGGCACATTGAGAGCTTGTTTGATACTATACCTATGCAGAAGCAATGCAAATAGTGAATTGTAAGAGGCTTATATAGCTGTCGCTAATAAGTGGGCTAAAAAGGTGGGCCCAATAAAAAGAGAAGAGCCTTGACGCTGAGTGCCAAGCAGGGAGGCCATTATGACTATGTTGGGGATGGAACCCCCAACATCCCAAGTTTCGATTAATTCTCTTTACAAACACATCATCATATCACATGGGTGAAGCAAGCGCATCCCTCTAAATATGTAAATGTGAAAAACGAATGGTAATGGATGGATGGGTGCAAATGCTGATACGCCCTTTGCATAGATAGAGCACAGTTTATTGGAATGCTTGTTGGCTATCCTACAGTATTTAAAGATAGCACCAAATGGTATTTTGAAAGCTTAAAAAAAAATCTCAGACTGTTCATAATTATGGTCACATTTACAGGCTCAAGGGTCCGTTTTGTGCGGTTTATTATCATCCCGTTAATGTCCTCCATTTCCTCAAGACTCACTGAGTTGATAAGGTCCAGTAGGCCGCCCTATACTGTACCCAACTCCACAGAAGGAGAATGTGGAATGTGTCGGCAGAGTGTGGCGTAGACACTAGACAGGGACGTTCAGCGACGCCTGGTCCCCTCTGTTGGGAATTATACCGTGTTTGATCCCGCGGCAGTGAAAGTGTCTTCCTTATAGTCGGTAAATATTTACTAAGGCAATACCTAAGCCCTCAGAGAGGGATTAGGTATTGCCTTAGGTAAAAAAAAAATCACCCACACTTCCTGTAGAGTGTGGAAAAGAGGGATTAAACCCTCAGTTCATGCTTCAAAGATATTGAGTGTGGCACGCACGCGCACACGCACACACACGCACACGCACACACACACACACACACACACACTTTGTCCAAATTCGTTTGTTTTATGTTCCCTAATGTGATTTACATTTTACACACAAAACAAACATTGCTTAGTATTTAATTGAGCTGCTTGAAAGTGCCATTGGAACGAGTCACTGGTGCTGTATAGTACTGTAGCTGATCTACCATAAGAAGAACGCTTTGAGAATCCACCTGCCTTCCCCCAGATATTTCCACAGTAGTTAAAGAAGATTAAAATGCTATGCGGCTTTGATCCTGCTATTAAATATGCTACGGCACTCACTCCAGTTCCAGTACAAGAAACAGAAAACGCATTTTCAGGTCGGGATCAGTGTGTTGATTTCGTCAACTAAAACTATGACCATGCACAAATGTCCTTCGACTACATTTTTTTCACAAAAACCACAATGACTAAATAATATACTGACAAGAAATAAATAAAAAAACTAAAATGTTAAGAGAGGGACTATAGTAGAGAAGAGATCATTAAATGTCTGGTTGCAACCACTGCAGTTGTGTCATATTGTATTAACATACCCTAGAGTCTACCATGTGTTTTTCCTCTGTGTTTGTTTCATTTCACCAGAGGTTATCTCTGCTATCCCACAACAACCCATGCCTTGTAGATGTAGGTCAACATCACCATATCTTGGAATCTTGGAGAGACAAGCCCTGGTGGTCTTCTCTACGGCTGAATACTGTGCCCCGGTTGGGCTGTGTTGGTTGTCATGATTTGTCACGACAAGAGTTGGCGTTGTCCGCGGCGTAAACGTCTTTAAATAAATAACTTTTTGAAATGTCTATGAGGGAAATGAACGGAGAATAATTTGCTGGGCCCTGGTAGGGGGCAGGACTGCGACGCTCTATTATGCACACACACAACATTTTGGAAGAAAAAAACGTGGGCCCCTTCCCTACTTCCTTTCGCAGGTGTTACCAATGATGCTAATGAAGGCTCCATTCCATTCTGGTCAAACAGAGTCAGGGTGCTGCTGCACTGTGCATGTTGGCTCACTGGAAACATGGCCCCGTACGGGTGTGCAACTCTGAGAGTGTACAAATGAAATGTACACTCTGAGAGTTATGGGGGTCCTTGATATTAAAACGTTTGACAAACAACTCCACACTAAATGGAACAGAGAATTAATTAATATAATCGGTAACACCTGGCCGGAAGTATAGGAAGAGGTCTTCTGGGTGCATATAGCCCATTGCACCGGCCGGCCTCGGACAGAACGCTGCTACTGGCATCAAGCTTGCAATTAAGGAAAGCCCAGATACATGACTGGCATAGCCTGCATGACACTATAGTGGAAATGGAGCCTCCAAACAGATTCAAATCCTGCCACCCGCCACAACAAGGCGGCACAAGGGATGCTCCACTCCATCCCGGAGGACCTGTCCACAAGTGCATGGCTGGCGGCATCCTAGAAGCAGGAGTGGAAACCGCATGTGCACTGAGTCGGCTGCTTCAAATCGGCTATTATATGAAGATGTGGGGCTTGACAGTGTGGTTGAGATGTCTGCCACACACACTATTAACACATGCTGGAATAAGAAGCCATCTCCAACGCTAAGTTGGAAAGTCCAGGTGCCTGAAATGACCCCCATTCCAATGTACTAGGGAGACGTTTTGCACATAATTCAATCTACAAAACGAAACAAAATTGGAATTGTGAAAGTCTACACATTCCGTTATAATTATGGCAATGGTTTATAATAGAAGAGGTGAAGCAAGGAATCCTACAGCACGACAGAAATGTAGGTCATCGCTTCATTGCAATAACATGTCAGCAAGGGATAAAAACAACAGATAGGCTACTGTGGGAGTACACCTTGCAATATTAATATTATCAATATTACACGTGTTGCGTATGGTATACAACATGGTTTGTTTATCCATAGAACTACATCTTTTACAGGTGGGTATGTATGTGTATACTGTATATTATGTATGCATGCATGCGTGCATACACACGCAGGCAGGCAGGCAGGCACACACGTGTATGTGTGTGTATACTGTATTAGTTAAGGTCCTTTCAGACGGGCAGAGACTGTCACGGCTAGTATTTTATTTTCAATGAGAGGCCTGCATTTTTTGTTTTAAGCTCAGGGCGACAACAAAACATTTACGGGGGTGTGCCATTTTCGTGCACGCGCCCGAGAACGATTGTGTTGAGCTACTTTTTTTTTTACGCTTGCGTTGTCGCGCCCCTCTAGAGCAGACCTGACCTGTCGACAACGTCTGTGTTACACACTGCTCATCTGAAAGGACCTTTCAAGTGTCCTTGAACAAGACTCTGAACCACTAATTGCTCCCGATGAGCAGGTTGGTGCCTTGCATGGTTTCCTCCGCCATCAGCGTATGAATGTGTGTGAGAATGGTGAATGAAATGCACAATCTACAGTATGTACATATCTATACGCATTTACATGAGCACTTTGGATTAAAAGGGCTGTATAAATGCACCATTTACCATTTGAATGCACCATTTATGCACAATTACATACTCCACTTTCACAATAATCTATTGTCAAAGCAGACAACCATGCACATAACAAGTGTCAGTTCCCTTCCCATCCCGTATGCAAGCAGCGACACGCACAGACACTTACTTTCTCTGAGCCACCATATGTGGGCCCCTTCCCTACTTCCTTTCGCAGGTGTTACCAATGATGCTAATGAAGGCTCCATTCCATTCTGGTCAAACAGAGTCAGGGTGCTGCTGCACTGTGCATGTTGGCTCACTGGAAACACTCTGCTACACAGATGGCCCCGTACGGGTGTGCAACTCTGAGAGTGTACAAATGAAATGTACACTCTGAGAGTTATGGGGGTCCTTGATATTAAAACGTTTGAAAAACAACTGCACACTAAATGGAACAGAGAATTAATTAATATAATCGGTAACACCTGGCCGTAAAGTATAGGAAGAGGTCTTCTGGGTGCATATAGCCCATTGCACCGGCCGGCCTCGGACAGAACACTGCTACCATCAAGCTTGCAATTAAGGAAAGCCCAGATACATGACTGGCATAGCCTGCATGACACTATAGTGGAAATGGAGCCTCCAAACAGATTCAAATCCTGCCACCCGCCACAACAAGGCGGCACAAGAGATGCTCCACTCCATCCCGGAGGACCTGTCCACAAGTGCATGGCTGGAGGCATCCTAGAAGCAGGAGTGGAAACCGCATGTGCACTGAGTCGGCTGCTTCACATCGGCTATTATATGAAGATGTGGGGCTTGACAGACGGTGCAGAATGCGAGTGTGGTTGAGATGTCTGCCACACACACTATTAACACATGCTGGAATAAGAAGCCATCTCCAACGCTAAGTTGGAAAGTCCAGGTGCCTGAAATGACCCACGTTCCAATGTAGGGAGATGTTTTGCACATAATTCAATCTACAAAACGAAACAAAATTGGAATTGTGAAAGTCTACACATTCCATTATAATTATGGCAATGGTTTATAATAGAAGAGGTGAAGCAAGGAATCCTACAGCACGACAGAAATGTAGGTCATTGCTTCATTGCAATAACATGTCAGCAAGGGCAAAAACAACAGATAGGCTACTGTGGGAGTACACCTTGCAATATTAATATTATCAATATTATACGTGTTGCGTATGGTATACAACATGGTTTGTTTATCCATAGAACTACATATTTTACAGGTGGGTATGTATGTATGTGTATACTGTATATTATGTATGCATGCATGCATGCATACACACGCAGGCAGGCAGGCAGGCACACACACACACGTGTATGTGTGTGTATACTGTATTAGTTAAGGTCCTTTCAGACGGGCAGAGACTGTCACGGCTAGTATTTCATTTTCAATGAGAGGCCTGCATGTTTTGTTTTAAGCTCAGGGCGACAACAAAACATTTACGGGGGTGTGCCATTTTCGTGCACGCGCCCGAGAACTGGATTGTGTTGAGCTACTTTTTTTTTTACGCTTGCGTTGTCGCGCCCCTCTAGAGCAGACCTGACCTGTCGACAACGTCTGTGTTACACGCTGCTCATCTGAAAGGACCTTTCAAGTGTCCTTGAACAAGACTCTGAACCACTAATTGCTCCCGATGAGCAGGTTGGTGCCTTGCATGGTTTCCTCCGCCATCAGCGTATGAATGTGTGTGAGAACGGTGAATGAAATGCACAATCTACAGTATGTACATATCTATACGCATTTACATGAGCACTTTGGTATTAAAAGGGCTGTATGAATGCACCATTTACCATTTGAATGCACCATTTATGCACAATTACATACTCCACTTTCACAATAATCTATTGTCAAAGCAGACAACCATGCACATAACAAGTGTCAGTTCCCTTCCCATCGCGTATGCAAGCAGCGACACGCACAGACACTTACTTTCTCTGAGCCACCATATAGGCATTGCAAGTCAAATATTCTACAGCAGCTCTGCTTCTTCTATAGCTCGTGTATGCTAATTCTTGAAACCGTATGACTGACACGTGACGGTCCTCTGCAAACGACGACGCAAAGAAATGTCGTGGACGGCTCATGCATTAATTATATCAACGAGCCACACGCTCGCTTCTCTCAGGGGGGGGGAGAGAGGTGGACACAGTCTGCCTTTTGTATGTGTCCAGTGGTGGAATATATGTACTCAAATGTTTTACTTAAGTAAAAGTCTCAATACTGCAAGTAGAAGTAGAAGCCCAAAAGCATTGGCATCAAATTATACTTAAAGTACTAAAAGTAAAAGTTCTCATTATGCCAGAATGTCTCATTTCAAGTTTTCAAATGTCTAAAAAAAATCTTTTGAAAATAGCAGATCTACAAGCTCACAATGTGTCGCATCGCGACGCATTGTGAGCTTGTTGATCGGCTATTTTCAAATGGCCGAAATGTATGTAACTAGTACGTGTTCAAATAATTGTAGTGGAGTAAAAGTAGGCCTACATTTGCCTTGAGATGCAGTGGAGTATACCGTAGAAGTAACAGTAGTGGACATTTAAAGTAAATGTACTGGGTTACTTTCCACCACTGCTTTTGTATGCGTCATATCTCCCCCAGCCCATGGTTGACCGTAATGTGTCTGAGGCACTCTGGCTCAACAAAAGGACAGATCAACACCGCCAGGGAATAGAAGGAACGCTGGAATCCTGGGAAATGGCGACAGACGCCGTGGCCATTTTGAACACACCAAGGTTTTCTTCCCCCCCTTGTGTGCTGCTCTCTTTCATAAACCACTTTCATAATAACAGTAACCTTCAGAATTATCTGACTTTGGCCTGCCGACCCCCTTCTGAAAATATGTTGTTCCAGGGACCTCCCAAAAGCAAAGGTACGAGTTAAAAAACGTTCACGGTGAAAGAATATATATATATATTCAAAGATTTGCGACACATTTTCAAAAATAGCTGATCTACAAGCACTCTGTGCCACGCTATGTATGAGCTTGTAGATCTGCTATTTTCCACTCAAAAAACAAAACGAGATATCACTTCCCTATACTGCCTCTTAGGTTTCACATCCACACTCATGGATGAGTCGCAAAGACAAAAGGAAATACCTATACAATACATGGTCCCTACTGGATTCAAAAACAGCCTCTAGGTGCAATATGTTTTCTCACCGTCTTCCTAAGATAGCAACGACGCGGCAGACCACACCTCAACGCCAACGACGCCCGTCAGTGCACAGATGAGCTAATTATATTTGCTAATTACACAACGTGGGCGCTGGGCTTGAACATGACAACGGCACCGTTGTAAACCAGCAATGGTAATTGCTAGTCACAGCTCATGTTGTGACATGCAAATGGCAAACCATGCGTTGTGTCCTCCTACACAGGTTTCGGTCATTTCTTTCTTGGCGATACATATAATGATGTTATCGTTGGACTGATTGTTGTATTGTGTAGTGAGTTGAAGAGTTCAATATACAACACTTGAGTTCAAGTGATTTCATTACATTACATTACATTATCCAAAATCTTTTGTTTATCCGATATCTGGCCACCAGCACCACTTCTTTCATTTTACGCACAACTGATGCTCAGTGTCATGTCATGTTGGATTTTAAACGAGATCCATCATAAAAAAGGGTTGGAAAATGTGATGGCCGATGCACTTTCGCGGTGTTATGACGTGTAGATTGTAAGGGGTTGGGCCTTTCTGCTGGGGCAGAAATGCTCAATGTTGAGGGGGGAGGTGTTACGACCCCGGGTCTATAGGAGTATGGGGAGGTTGTTATATAGGTAGGGGTGACCTTCTTTTCCCTGGTATGTGGTGGCTTGATGAGAGAGTGATGTGTGACAGGTGTGTCATCTGTGGAAGAGGGCAGAGAGTGAGAGAGTTAAGTGAATGCTTTGGAAAGTAGGTGGCGACTCGGAGCCTGGAGGCGGTGATTGGTCTTCGGCGGGTGGTGGAGGAGAAAAAAAGGCCACCTTTATTTTGCTGTAATTATGTCTCAAAATGTTATTTCACAAGTTAGTTGTTGCACATTAATGCCATATCTAATTTGTTACTTTCTACTTTTGGTACCTTAATTACATTTTGAAGTACATTTTGAATTCCGGACTTTTACTCAGAGCACGTATACATTGCAGTATTGATACTTTCACTCAAGTAAAAGTACTTTTTCCACCACCGCATACAGTAAAGAACTGAAATCAAGGTGATAGCGGGCCACGACTTTCCCCCAGCAGACACGGTTGACATGAAAAGCTGCAATTTTAACCCAATCATATGGTGCGGATGATGATTAATATGGCAGATAATCAGAAGAGGCTGATGCATCTATGGGTGTGAGATGATGGGATATATGGGGCGTACACAGAAGGAGAAGGCACCGGGGGAGGCGATGCCGGGATGGGCACAGTGCATCAATCACAGGTGACAGCTGGGAGGCGCGGCAAGGAGCTCCATTCATCAAGAGAGAGATGGACCAGGTGCTCCGCCATGTCAAACCAGGCATGTGCTAATTGCTAAACTCTGAGGAGCCATTTCTTTAACCGGTCATCAGCGAAACCTCTATATACGACTGCTCCAACCAAAGCCAAGGACACGAGAGAATACTGTGGATATTGACAGAAGACATTTTGATGGCGATCGATCGGTGATCGATCGGTTGATTAGTTATGGATGATTCAGTTACGACATCCTGGCTATTTTAGCATGTCAGCTTGGACTGACCATCCATTTTTTTGCAAACACTCCAAGGAACAGCAATGTCCGTGTTCACCTATGCGTTCACCTACAGTATGTCTCCGTGTGACGTTAATGAGCACCAGTATATGACTATGAGTACCAGTAGGGGCGCTGTTGTGCCAGAAACAGAGAAAGGGATAGTGCTGCACTGTTGCCTGCTAATGAGAGAGAGAGAGAGAGAGAGAGAGAGAGAGAGAGAGAGGGGTGGGGAGGAGTTGCTCCACTCAGTTCACACGGGTGTGATTTTCATTTGTATGTGCATGTATGGTTAAAGACAACACAGACAATGTTGGTCTAGTTTCCATCTGTTGGGCTCCGCCTCCTACATGGTATAACGTCAACAATATTCGATAGCAGGTTAACCTTGGAGAAGGCTCTGCTACAACAACCTTGGTTGCCCAGGGAACCATACACAGGTCACGATGGCTGACGTGATTATGTAACCAGACTTAACCACCCCTGTACTGTATATAACTCTGTATCACTCAGAGATTAAAATAGGGCGCATTTTGCATTCCAAAACGCTGTTTATAGTTAAGGGACGCTTAACAATGTTGTAACCAGACTTAACCAACCCTGTACTGTATATAACTCTGATATCACTGTTTAACACGTCAGAAGAACATATCTGGAACCGCGCCTTTCCGACGCGTGTAAGATCTCCTCTCATGGAATTAACCCAAATAATATTATGAGAAGACGTGTCCTCTTCGGTTATTGATGTAACTAATTTATATACTGTATACTATAGATATGGACCGGGACTTACAAGGTTATCAGATGGGTTAACACAGCTGACGGTAATAACAGTAATTGTGGGTGTGTTTCCTTTAGGTGTACCAAGTGCCAGCATGGACAGGATCCTGTATACAGTTAAAGGGACACCTCACAAAAAAATGTATTAAAAAAAAACGTTTGCTTCCTGCGTTTGTGCGTCCTACTATGTAGTAATTGTAGTAGTTAACAGCACAAATTTGCACCCTATGGCCAGAAAAAATGACGTCTGTTTGACTGGATAGCTGAATTGCTACAATGACCATAATGCTTTGGTGCATTGCCACTCCTTGCAGAGAGGGGGGAGGCTGCGTGGAGGTGTGACTTTCTAATCCAGGAAGAAAGTGAAACTACATTTTCATGACAAACTTTGGTCATGAACTTGGCGTCATGACTAAAATATCTAAAAACACACGTAAAACATTTCTTGTGCCCTAAAGCATCATTAAAACAAGATCTGCTTGCAAAAGGGATGAAGTGGCCCTTTTAGTTCATGCAAAGGGTACGGTCACACATGCGCGACGGAGGGCATGAACCCCACGCAATCGCACGTGACGCACACACCAACACACCACAAATGGTCGGAAGCTCCACATGCCTTCGCTCGTGCACCATAACACGTCTACATGATGTTTCATGTACATATTTTTGCCTTCGGATGCCCTCCTCTATTGGTCGGTGATGATGACCATCCCCATGCATGGAGGGGAGGTAAATGACATTTCCTTCATGGTGTACATTTAGAATTTTCACAAGAAGCAGTGGTTTTCAACCAGTGGCTACATGATGGACAGTGTATGACATGTATGGCAGTGTCGTGTGGTGGGAATAACCTTTATTTCAATATCTCCGTTTAGCGACGTGGTAGTACGACGCAGTATAAACAAGGTTTATCAACGTCACGTGACAGCAAAGCACGTCTGGCGAGGATTCATTGGGTCCATTTTTTCCCCTCTTAACTGAATGACCTCTCCAGTTTCCTCTGATCACAGCTGACTCCACTCCATTGAATTAGCAACGCGGCCCTCTGGGCCACAGGCTTCGGGGGCCACGTTGGAGCCTCAGTGGTGAATATTAGATTGCACGCCTCCAGATCTCATTAAAGGAAGCAACAGGACAACGTCTGCATCTCCAATGAGACCAGAGGCCATCAGGCATCCTGACTCCCCGTTGCATTTACTGATTTGATTGATACCGTGTACGTGCGTGCGTGCGCGCGTGTGTGTGTTGTGTGTGTGTGTGTGTGTGTGACAAACAGCTGTCTCGCAATAATAACGACAGGGTAAAGACGTCGTTTCGCGTGGAATAGAATTACTTGAAAGAATTTCACAATGTGTGGAAAACTACACACAGTCAAATTGGCGATCCTCATTTAACTCTAAGTATGGATGGAACCAAATGGAGCCATAAGGGCCTCGAGAGGTATTCAGCTTAACAGTGTAGACTCTTTACTGTGCAGAGCTTTGGATTATAGTGTGAAGGTTTTGCTGACAGTGACGGACACTGCTCATTCAGTACATTCAATAAGGAGGCTGTTGGGAGGAAGGACACTTACCACTTTCTTCAGCTGCGGTTTCCTCTCTGCTTCTTTTCCAAATGGTTGTTCACTGGAGAAAAAAAAGGAAATAGCACGGTGTTACACTTTCTGTATATCGCTTCATAAACGGAGCACATTCTTTATTCATATGGAGCCCCATTAGCTGCCATGGAAGTAGCAGCTACTCTTCCTGGGGGTCCACGACGAACAATAACCAGGGTTGTCCGGTTCCAATCACGTGATCAGAAATCGGGACGGATAACAACATTTTCAAATGATCGGAATCGGATCGGGAGCAAAAGAACGTGATCGGGACATCCCTACATATAACACAACACAATAAAAGCATAGAAACAGAAGGCCTTGGTAGGCCTGTCACAATTACTACATAATTACTATATTATAATAAATAACAGTTATGTTTTGCATAATCGTCAATCGTGTTGACCATGTTGAAAAATGTCCATACATTTTCAAATATGTTTCAAAAATAGCAGAAATAGCATATCTACAAGCTTACAACATGTGTTGTAAGCTTGTAGATCAACTCTTTTGTAGCCTACAGCTATTTTATAATTTTTTGGAAAGTAAAAATGATTAAATGTGTCAGTGATTTCTTTGTATAGCCTATATCTGCCATGTGCAATTTGTAATTACGACGCCTAAAAGGCAAAACGGAAATACAAATTGTAACGTTCCAATGTTCAATGCAAAAAAATTATAATAATAATCAATCAAGCAATTAATATTGTCAACTTAAATTTGTAATCGTGACAGCCCAAGGCTTTGGGAACATCATTAAAAGCACTGAATTGTCTGTCATATGTCTGCATAAAATATGCAAAAAATATATTTATTTAAGCAATAAGCCACGAGAGGTCTCAGGTTACCGGGTATTTTACAATGGCTGGGGGCGTATTTTAAAATAACCGGTAAGCTGGGGCCTCGAGTGGCTTATTGCTTTTCTAAAATGGTTACAAACATATAGCAATATTAACCTAATAAAACTATTAAATTCACAAAAGTAGCTACGCTTTGCGCCACCAGAGCGAGCCACATTACGGGGCTGCCTGGAGCCACACATTCACAGTCATATGAGCCGGCATGGCATGGGCTTGTAAGGCAATCAAGCGCTCCCCTTCCCCAGTACAGCTACAGAGATGCGGAATCAGCTGGGAATGATATAGTGATTGAAGGTGAGGGTTATCGGTGAAATTTACAACGGTCACGTGATGGTAACCAGCCAATCAGAATCAAGTATTGGGACTAACCGTTTTAGAAACATAAGTACAGTATGACACTATAACATACAACAAATTTAGGCATGTTTGCATTATCAAACAGCCACACACACACTCCAAATCAATTCCATATACAGTAGTCCTCGGTGAGGAACCAACATGACATGCTATGTGTTTCAGACTGACTCAGTCAAAATTGCCAGCTGCAGCAAGCTCTAGATCTATAATGACTTTGTGTGTGCCGCAAGCCTCTACCTCAGCTCATCGCTTCACGTTGCGGTGTTCAGAGTATGGGTTTTATGGCCGTTCAGACTATGGCTTTCATGGGCAAGTCTCCCATTGGCTTAGAGGCAGCCTATAGAGAGGCAGCAAATGATGAACATGTTGCCCAGCCACTTTTCAAACAGCTGGCAAAAACTGAAAGTGTCAAACTGGTGGACACAGCAATTCCATGCCAACCAGTACCTTAAGTATTTCATTTCGACATAGAGTAACATAGGATAATTACTTTAGCTAATAGTTTGAATAACAGCTATTGTGGCCTGAAGGCAGCAGTTTGACATATCTATTCTGAATCAAAGTGATACCCATTAATTAACACAGCTCAGTACCAGTGCCAATTTCTTAATGGCCACTATTAAGTTCAAATTAACTAGAAGCTGGTTTATACCCTTGAGAGGTTGTGTGATAGTCTTGAAGAATTTGAAGAATTCACGTTGGTTTCAAGGAAGATTAAGATAGCTTTCGCATTTCTTCCTCCATATTTCAACAGTCTAACCCACACTTTTCACTACGGTAAAAAATGACTGCTCAGCATATGCACATAGTATACTGTGTGCATGTGGATGAAGTATGTGGATGGAATATAGTTCTTATAACAGAATCAGAGCATCACATAAAACAATCTTGAAAATAGAGCTAGAACTATAAACTAAAGTTTTCAAATGATTTGAGTGGAGTAAAAGTACAATATTTGCCTCCGAGATGTAGTGGAGTACCTGTATTGAAGTATTGAAAAGTATTGAAAATTGGAAGAATACCTGAAAAAAATGTATACAAGTACAGTACAGACAGTATTCGAGTAAATGTACTTAATTACTTTCCACCACTGACAACATGTACTATAAATCACTAGGTACTGTACACGACCCAGTGTATTAATGGACTAATTAAAACAATCCCCATCAATAAATATTGACTTTCTTTCATCCGTTGCACAAGGATGGTGATTTACAGCATCGGGCTCTGCATGTGGACATTGATTTGGGGGCGCCTTGCCTTGTGGCTCAGACAGTGAGTGCACAGAGCATTATGTGTTCCCCGAGTACGAGGGCTCAGGTTCAGATCCCATCTCCGTCTTGTCTCGCATGTCTCTCCCTGTCTCTCTGAGATTAAGCATCTAGAAATCCTTAACAAGGTTCAAGGTTGTACTTTATCGTTACATCTTGTGTACAGGTACATAAGAGTAAATACCATAGGCTAGGCTAGGCGCAGGTTTTTTTTTAAACCTTATTATATGCCTGTATGAGCTATGGGATCATCTGAATCTACAGTACCTATCAACCAACGACTCTCCCTCTCTCTCTGTGTGTATGTGGCCTAAGTCAGTGGTTCTCAACCCTGTTCATATCAAGGTCCATTATTTGTTCGACACGAACCACCATTTGATGAGATTTTAGCCTCTCAGACCCAATTCATACTTTGTTGTTGTTGGATAGGATGTTGTCCACAATTCCATGCTGTATTGATGTTGGTACCATTAGGAGAGATAACAGGCCAAGATCAAAATAACAATTCTTATACTATCTCTAATTGTGCAGACTTCTTGGTTACCAACTCTCCACCATTTAGTTGGGGACCACCTGGACCACTGGTTGAGAACCACTGGCCTACGTCGTTCTCGTCTACATCCAACCGGCACGATTCCTCCATCGGTTCAAAATCAGTCTTTATTGATTAGAACGTAGTTTTTTGAAGTGTGACGTAATCACTGTCAATTTATTGTAATCTTTAATTTATTTCTATTCTTTGATAATTGAGCCAGGGCTCGATGAATCAATATTAAACGTCGAGAGGGTTTTTTTTATCACCATTAACTTCCGGAATTCCGAAGTTCCAAAATACAGAGCAGAAGTGCATTAATGATGATAAAGCGCAATTAAACAACAGTTGCGCTTAAAAATAAGATATTTGCTCAAATAATAAAGGGAATCAGTAGCAGTATAAGTGTCTAAAATTGTCCCACTGTCTTCTGTCTTCCAACATGATGCTGTGAAACCAGCAAACACAAACAGCCATTAATTAGAGCTTGATATATTTGCCAGTAGTCCGCAGGAGGTCTTTGAAAGAAGCCAACACAGTTCCTTCAGTGAAAAGGTGTTTCATGAAGCTTGTAGGCAAGAATAGACTTGAAAGGCCTGCGGCATCTCTCGTCGTATAGTCACGCACAATATTCTGTACTCTGTAAAGCAAGATTAAAGTTTTGACAGTGCCAGTGTCCAAAGTATATAACTGAACATGAACTTCATAGATCTGTGGGGGTCTATACTGTACCGTTTAAAATCTGGTTGAGTTGCTGCATGGCTGGCTACACACCTGAATGATTATGTTGTGTTTTTTTTGTTTTTGTTACCGTCTTAATTGCTGTGTCTGATAAATGTGGGATGGGTAAAGAAGTCCGGACACGGAAATATAATATTCATCCATCCATCCATTCATTCATCCATTCATTCATTCATCCATACACTAGTATGCAAGAACAACACATGGTAATAATCATCAAGGATCATACAGAAGTTCTTTACAATGAAACTATAAATATACACTATAGAATGCCATTTCTACATGATATGCTGTCTAAATTACATGTTTTAGCCTTTGCATATACAGTAATGTATGCCTGTGAGGTCGTTGAGGCAATAGTGGCTAATTACAGTAGAACAATTAACCTCTCCATTCGCTCCGGCGTAGTCGATCACATTCAGCATTCACGTGAGGTCATTGAAGTTCCTCGTGACATAAACTATACCAATGGTCTGAAGTAGCTACGTACTTCATTCCCTGAAGAAGACCTCCTAGGTCCAAACGTTGGATTCTTGTCAGTAAATATGTGTGTGCGGCCTTTTTCTCATGTGTGCGGCCTTTTTCTAATATTTACTGAAGTAGCTACTGCACAGTATAATGACCAGGTGGGAAAAGCACTCAATTGTTTTACTTAAGAGTAAGTACAAGTATCAATACTGCAATATAAAACTCTGTTACAATTAAAACATATGGTAATCAAAATTGACTTGAGTAAAAGTAGTACTAAAGTATTGGTATCAAAATGTACTAAAAGTTAAAAAAAAAAGAAGAAAAAAAAGAAAAAACATTTTTGGCATGCAACCAAGTCATTACGACACCATCAAGGAATCAACTGTAGATTTATTTTAAGTAAATAAAATGTGACAAAAACTAAATGGACATGTATTCAAAAGACAGTCTGTGACTGAAAGTAGTGTGTTCCAGCTTTGTCCACATTTCAGACGACGGCCAACGGAATGAACAGCTAAATGTGCCAGAAGAACCATCCATGGAATGTGTCTCTTAACACATTCACCCTCAATCACGAGTTTACAGAGATAATTTATTAACCAATTTTTATCATGTTCGTGGAATATCTTTCGACAGTATGACACACACGGTCGCACTATTTTAAGGCGGACTTTCGTGAAATGGAGCTACGTTCACGATCGGGTGATTCTTCAAAGGTTAGTGAAAAACTGCCGCAGGGAAGCAGTGTTTGTTATCGATTCCTTTGGGAGTCAATGTGTTTATCCAATACATCAATATGTCTGCACCGTGCACAACACCACCAAATACAATAATGACTCCGGAGTCGCACGCACGCGGACACACACACACACACACACACACACACACACACACACACACAAATATTGAGCTTTGACCACTGATTGTTCTTATATCACGATATCTATTTATAAGAAGCTCATGGGTCCAGTGTTTAAGGAATAAAGGGATGTGTCCTCAACAACAAAGCCAATATCCGACATGGATATATTCCGGGCCGAGAGGTACGGCTTCTCATCTCTCTGACCCCCACCCCACCCCACCCCCTATCTCTCATTTGAGGGTATATGCCAGGACAGGAACGTTTCATTTCATATCAACCTTTATTTAGTTCTCAGAAAACACACGGAGGGCTGCCTGTCTGGGCCCCTCTGTTCCAGCGGTGCCGAGATTATAACCAAACAAAGCACAAATCCATTTATTTCACCCAAAGCCAAGCTGGTTGCATCTCGCCAAGCAGGCAGGCTAGACAGCACAAGTCTGGACAATTGGAAATCTGTCAGAACAATTCTAACCGGGAATTCAAGAAGCAACCCAGAAAAGATGGCCATCCTCCTCCCTCTATAATTCTGCCAAGTTTTCCCACAGGGCCAGCTACAGTGTAGTATGTTTTTCATGAAGACAAAGGGATACATACCACAGTGACTGCTGCTGGTACACTTTCATACTGACAATTTGTATACAGTGCGCCATTACTTTCTCAGCTGACACTCATTTTATTTAGACTGAGGTGAAATATAAGAGATGACAGCCAGGTAAATGGTGCATTTATATATATCGCTTTTATCCAAGGCATTTTACAGAGATTGTGCATTACATTCACCCATTCACACACGCATTCACACACCAACCTGCACATCCGGAGCAATTAGGGCTTCAGAGTCTTGCTTAAGGACACTTCCCGGGCTGGGGTTAGCCCGGGATCGAACCGGCCGCTCTACCGGCCGCTCTACCAGCCACTCTACCCCTGACCCACTGCAAGCCGACAGACTAAGTTCGTTGTTCACGGCTCTGCAAGAGGCTATCTGTCTATAAGAACGTTTGATCTTTGTTGTCTGTCTGTGTGTGCGCCCAGAGCAATAATCTCTCAAAAATGCTGGACAGTTCAGCACCAAATGTCTTGCACACCGCCAGTAGGTCAACTTAATTCTAATATTATTTTTCCACAATAAATGACCTCAAAACTTAGTAGGCCTAATGCATGCAGACTGTAGATTTATTATGCAGTGATTTAGTTTATATAATTTCGTAGTACGTTTCAGTCAGTCACAGAAATGAAAGGGGTCCCAAATGTAATATCATCCAAAGAAATAACATTGTTCAGAAATAATGGACACCTTAACACAATAAAATTAATTTTGCTCTGTTAAAAAAACCGAATGAAATGACAGGCAGGCAGTTTGGAGATAACCAAAGAAGCAAATGGGATTTTTGGTTCTTTGCAAAGGTTACAGGGGTTGTTGGCCATGAATGCTTTGGCCAAATTCAATTAAACAATCCATCTCCAGAGGTGGTGGTACTGTAGGATAATGCTCCAGATGTTAATGTTGTTTTTTTTAAAGCCCGGTCGGTCCCAGAGAGAAGCTTCCTGTCAGTTAGGATGTGAAGCGTGGCACTTAGCCAGGCTCGTCGGTCGCCTGTCAGTCAACATTTCTCTCCCCTAACATGGAGACTTTTAATAATCATACAACTACAGATTCTGCAGAGTGGCTAAATGAAGCACTAAACAGCTTCGTTTGCCTTGCCTGTAAAAGGTGAATAGAATGTAGAATGTCTGTGTCTGCCTGGATATCTTTGCAGCTATGAATGGATTTTCACAAACATATAGTGGAATGAATGGTGCGGTGCTGAAACGAATAACCTACTGTACTACAGTAAATGGTACATTTATATAGCCAAGGCCGCTCGCTCAGGGGTGTCACGAGGCGTGACTGATGAACTGACAGGTTAGGCGAGACTGGCTGACAGTTTTGCAGGTTTTCATAGTAAACTGCGAAATCATGAGCCCAGTAAAAAGGCATACAGTATATTGTGTCACTTTTTCATTCAGCCGAAACACAAAGTAATGTTTCACATACAGTCATCTTTCACCGGAATATTTTTTTAAATAACCATCCATTCAACATGATTTTTGTCATTTTCTCTTAAAACACTAACATTGCTGTTTCACGGCAGAATAGAATGGGAACCTGCTGGCATTCACAAATTTAAACAAAACCCAGTGCTGAGGATGGTGTGGGCCGGGGGGGGGGGGGGATGTTTTGTCTTGCAGCAGTGAAAGGACATACTGTATGGGTCTTGCTGAGTGCTTTAAAAAAACTAAACAACTAAAACAACAACCGCCTGCTGCGTAGGAGGATGAGCCGTCCTTGAAGCTGCTCTACTTGAATTAGCCAGTATAATATCATTCAGATAGCCTCCCTGCATGATGATGACACAGCACTGGCCTGCATGCCACTGTCTCCTCCGCTCTGACCTCCACTGATAAAAAATAAGCTTTTGTCAACTTCAGCACAGACTATACTGCTGCCTTCAGTATCATCATCATAAACACTTTTTAAGATAGAATGCTGTAACCCCCCCAAACAGAAATTGCATTTGAATTCAAAATCATATTTTCCAAAGTTAACAATTAAAATATGAATTGCAATTATTTGTGTGACAAATTATCGTCATTTTAAACGTGTAATTGTGACGGCTCTATTAACCACTTAAACCCTATACAACTATACCCATATACTGTGTTGCCCGGGGTCCCCCAGCAGGGGGCTATACCAGACCACCACCAGTTTTCTCTATCTACACCAAAATCTCTGCACCAAAAACACAGATCTATAAGCTCACAACACATTAGAAAGCTCTGCGTAGTGAGCTTGCAGACATGCTATTTTTGAACATGTAGATTTGCATTTCTTTATATTTTGATCACTGATCAGGCCTTCAAGCTTTCATCTCTTACAGTCAGTCTCAAACTTTCAGCACCTTAAATAGATTATTTCTTCTCTAATGGAAGAGGGACTTGGAAGAGTTGAAAGGTACAGTATAGAGTGTCGCAGTCCCGCCCCCTTTCATGAAAATGAAATGAAAGGAAATGAATCACAATGCATTTTTCCCATAGACATTTCAAAAAGTATTTATTTAAAGACCTTTTAAGCGTCGTACGAAGCCAACTTGAGTCGTGACAAATCATGACAACACACACAATATTTTGGACAAAACAAATAATTACATAGAAGAAAAACAACAAAAAAAGTGTTTTTTCTACTTTCTAATTCTTTGTTTGGCCCGATAAATTGTGTTTGTTGTCATGATTTGTCACAAGAGTTGGCTTTGTCCGCAGCGTAAACAAATTTGAATAAATACTTTCTGAAATGTCTATGAGGAAAATGAACGGAGAATCATTTCCTGGGCCATGGTAGGGGGCGGGACTGCGACGCTCTATACGCACACTGATGAATATTTATTTGAGCAGACAACGGTGACTTTGAGGGGTCCGTTTAGACGACAATGCCGTTTTCGGGGGTTGAAAACGCAACAAAAGTGAAAACTCCTTCCAGAGTGTTAATCTTTGAAAATGCTCCTCCGCCTGGCGTTTCCGTGAAAACAGGCAAAACGATGAATCCGCCAAAAGGGGGGCATCATGGCTCACGTCGGCTCACGACGCTTATATATTGGTGCAGAACCGTATAGGCAATATTTGGAGTTCCTAGAATGAACAAGAGCTCCGCTCATACTACCAATACAAATGTATAGACTAACGAAACAAACGTGAGGAAGTACAATGGAAGTGGTCCTAGTACACATGTGTGCCTGGTCTATCTGGCAGTACGTGTGTCATACCGCCACCTAGCCACCTGTCATGCACACTACAGCGTTTTCAGTCCCTCTTGTGCCTCCATGTAAACGCTGAATAAAAAGTGAGAACGCAACAGGACTTTTTTTTCTCTGTTTTCTCTGGAGACCGTTCTCTGGAGACCGTACATAGTCACATTTTAGTCACCTGGAATGTTTCAGTGTTAGTCTAGTTTTAGTCGACTAAATTTCACAAGATTTAGTTGACTAAATCTGCAGTTGATTTAGTAGACTAAAATGTATTTTGTCGGGACTTGATGCCGTCGTAATGACTTATTTTACACTTGCTGAGAACAGAAGAAGTGTAAAATGACTTGTCTTTTATTTATACTGGATCTCTTGTCCACTAGTCCCACTCCCTTCCTAACATTTTAGTCTAGTTTTTATTTGTTGATGAAATTGTCAGTATATTTAGCCTCAGTTTTAGTCATCATAGCTTAGTTTTCATTTAGTTTCCATTTAGTTTTCGCCAGTGAAAAAAGGTAGTCGACGAACATTTTAGTCTTAGTTTTAGTCGACGGAAACAACTGAGCATGTCATCACTCAGTCAAAACGACCAGCCTTACAACCCAGTCAATCAATTGAACATGGCTTAATTGGAGAAAGAGCACCTGGAAGCTGAAGTGCTCTGGGGTAAGCCGTTTGAGGCAATGCTCTTTGGATGAAATCCTGATCGACAACAGAAATCCATGGTATAATCCTGACAAGCGACGATGATACCCATGGACTGTGACATACCTTGGTAAAGCCGAACACCATTATAACCTGCAACAGTTCACTAATTATTATTTTTTATAGAGAATGACTATATCTGAGAGATGGAATACATTTTCAGTTCATCCTTAATACTTGGGGTTAGTCCTCTCATCCAGCCTATCCGAGCTGAATGACAGCACTCAGAATCCACACTCTGGATAATCATGCAATCAAAATGCATTATTTGGCTTCCACAGGTGTGCGGCCCGCGAGGAGCATTTTAAATTGATGCTAACTTGAGTCATATTTGGCTCATTTGCCTTGGCAGCTAAATTGTAATGATAATGATTTCATATGAGTAGCTTAAATATCTGAATAGTTAGTGATGATCATGAAACGTTAAACGCTCCAGTCTTATAATATAATGGACACTTCAGCATATCTACAGTATCGTGCTTTGAACCAACTCTTGAGCTTCATTTACCAGGCTTGATACTGCAGGGTCTAGCATTGTACCGCAGATGGAAAAATAATAGCAGAAATGGTCTTGAAACAACTAAATTTCAACAGCTATAATATATAGACATTTTTAAAAGTTTATAACCCGTTATAGCCCGGTTTTAGACGGCCGTCAAATAGCCGGCGACTATTGTGCAGTATGTGAGACTGACTTGGGATTTAGTCTGCCTTACGTGCACATGTCATCCGAGCAATTACATTAAATATCTCCAATTTTCAGCCATTTGGGAAAGCACTTTAGGTTAACAAAGAATCTTGAGCGAAAAGTACCGCCGTAGCAGACAACCCGCAGCACAGACAACCCGCAGCACAAGATATAAGTTGAGGTGTAGAAAATGCCAGCACTCATTGTATGTCCTTTTACATGATTTTTTTTACCTCCGAGAATGAAAACGTACGCGTTTCGGCCTGTATGGCCTTTCTCAGCGTTTGTGACAAGACAACAGGAAGTATGGTATTTATGTATGAGATACAATCAACAGTAATTGTAAAAACAGGTGTCAACCGTCATCATCTCACACAGTATCAATAAGAAGTCTCTATTTCTGGTACCAAGACAGGATAAATATCATGTAAGCACAATCTTGCCCTGGTGCTAATGTGGAAACATCCATTGTTATGGGATACAAATATATTTGACGAGGAAATAGAAGGGGTGGGGGGGGGAGTGCTGATATCTTTGAAAAGCTGACTCCACACAAGCTGATTTACTGGGGTTGCTAAGCAACGCTTATTAGTGGGTTTACAGTCATAGGAGGATGGAGCGGTAAATATGAACCTTGATCCTCTTCCAGCGTTAGAGCTTCTGCTACGAGCCAATTAAAC
This sequence comes from Protomyctophum bolini, assembly GCF_963924005.1. Classification (NCBI taxonomy): domain Eukaryota; kingdom Metazoa; phylum Chordata; class Actinopteri; order Myctophiformes; family Myctophidae; genus Protomyctophum; species Protomyctophum bolini. The sequence goes on from NC_137884.1 coordinate 20,390,348, forward strand.
CTCTTTAGTGTAATTATGGCTGTGTGGCAGTGCATGGTGTAAAACAATTAAGGCATTCAATTGTTTTACTTCAAAACTCAAAATGTACTGCAAAAGTATTGGTATCAATGTACTAAATACAATAAGTACTCATTGTGGAGATTGTCCCATTTCAAGTTATTTCAAATGTATACACATATTTAGAAAATGGATCTACAAGCTGATCTACAGATCTACAAAACTGTACTTAACCCATTCAGGACGGGAACCCCTTTGTGTTTTAAGCATTATGTTATACTTAAGCTATATTGAAAAATCTACAAGCTCATAGCGCTGCACAGAGTACCGCACATCAGCATTTACTATTTAGAAGCAATTTTTTTAAGAATCGGCCTCAGGTCTATACAGTACTACAGTAAATGTACTTAGTTATGGCAGTGGGGGGTCAGTGGCTCAGGGGTAGAGTGGCTGGATGGTAAGTGCAAGGTTGCCAGTTCAAACCCGGGCTCCCCTAGAGTTAGTGTCGAAGTGTCCTTGAGCAAGACACTGAACCCCTAATTGCTCCCGATGTGCTGGTTGGTGCCTTGCATGGTTTCCGCCGCCATCGGTGTGTGAGTGAATGGGTGAATGTAATGCACAATCTATGTAAAGCGCCTTGGATAAAGGCGCTATATATATAAATGCACCATTTTATTTACCATTTAGTTACTTTAGTATATGGCTGTATGGGCATCAAGACAACGGCCAACAAACATACATGATGATGACTCTAAAATAATGTACGTACGTATACACAGTACATAAAACATTTTAAAATACTTCAAACATCGACACGTTGAGCGCTGTGAGCTTGTATATAGGCTATTTGAACTATTCAAAAATGTTTTTCAAAATTGTAAAAGGGGAAAAAAAAGAAAAAAACAGCAACGAAATGTAGGGATAAGGGGTAAGGAACAGGTGAAACTATTCCCTACAGTATATGCCATGCATCCCTCCACTGCCCCCTGAAAAGCACAAACAAAATACTTTTCATTTTGAGAGTGACGGCAAGAAAGAAAACACACCCGTGTGAAGTGAGGGGCGCTCTTATCATCGTACATCATCTCATTCCGGCCAATCAGAATTTGCGTCCTCATCTTCGTCAGCAATGTTTGTTTTTACACACTCAAAATTGTCAATTCATTGTCAATGGCATTTAATGTTTGTGTCCTATGTCCAAAAGCTAACCAATAAAAATAACCAATAAACCACAGTATAAAAGGGCATGATAAGTTGATAACCTTTGTAATGTGGTTGCATATCAGCTCTTTAAAGGGTAAGACCACTTTTTTAGAGGTTTGGGTTGTTTTCTTACCTTATTATGGGGCAAACTAGTCCAGTCCAGGAGTTATTTCGCTCCATTGTGCAGTTTTATAGAAAATAACTTTAAAAACAATACCAGCCCATTGACTTCCATTGTAACGGGGTAACAGCTCTCAAAGTCACTATTTTTTAGCACATAAACGAACGCAACAAAAGCTGATTCTGACTGAAAACTAATGCAGATATTTTCATCTTTTAACGTATATTTATAAATGTACTATTTTGTTGCAGTTATGATGTTTGTAGAGACAAATCATGAAATCATTTCACCGTTTTCCTTTCGAAAGCAAAGAGCTGTGCGCGTTATGGTTGATTGCTATCAGGAACCCGACGCTCCAGACGCTAGGCAAGCTTACAACACTTATGTGTGCAGTACTCATTTCCTAAAGACAGACACAAGCCTCTTCAAAAGAGGCGAGTGTTGAAGAATTCAGCTGTAAAACCCTATCTCTGTAACAGCTTATGAGGTAAGCAGATACTTTAGTTTGAATTGTAGTTACTTATACTTATACAGATACTTGTAGTTTGAATGCTAATAAATTAACCGTAGTTCCATTGTATTGCACTTCAGAATCAGCTTTTGTTACGTTCGTTTATGTGCTAAAATAGTGACTTTGAGAGCTGTTTCCCTGTTACAATGGGCTGGTACTTTTATAAAGTTATTTTCTGTAAAACTGCACAATGGAGAGAAATAACTCCTGGAGCGGACTAGTTTGCCCATAATAAGGTAAGAAAACAACCCAAACCTCTAAAAAAGTGGTCTTACCCTTGAAGATTACTGCAGTTTGAGCGGTGATAATTTGGTAGTTAAGAGTGCGGAGAAAATCCAATTTAGCACTCATCCTACAGTACTCTGTAGTCTTTATTTAGGAATCTGATCAGGTGGCCTCTCCTCTCTAATGAGCTCCCATGAAATTTGGTTTTCACACCAGACAATAATAATACCTCCTCGTTTGGGCCAGCAGTGCCAGCATTCAGCAGCTTCCATCCTTCAATTTCCCACACATGCTCAGTGGTGGAAAAAGTACTCAAATGTTTCAGTGATGGGAGATTAATCGGCAAACACATCGGTATCGGACAATTCTAGTTGTTTTTTGATCAATTAGCATCGGTCCGATTGTCTTTACAAATAAACAAGCCCAAAGTAACAGCTTGAACAGATCTATACTGTACAAGCTCACGATGTTAAATCTAAGGTATTACAGATAAATCTGACTTCCCTAAGCATGCAGATACCCTGTTTGGTCTGTTACATGTATTTTTCAGAATGGTATAATCGGACATTTCCACTTTCATTAGGAAATGAGCACATAAGCAGTGTTCATCACAGCCGTTAAAACTATATTTAAAAAAAAAAAAGCAGCACTAGAATCAACGCAGCTCGATCAAAATACATGATTCGTATTTCGTGAACGTACGCACATGCCACTCTGAGCCAACCCAAACAGACAGAGCCTGATTGATTTAATTAAAAAAGCAGACAGGAATATTGACCTCACTTAATTACAAACTTATTAAGTAAACAAGGAACTTTTCAGATGTTCATTCTTGATAAAGACTTAAATGGTAAATGGTGCATTTATATAGCGCTTTTATCCAAAGCGCTTTACATTCACACACACACACATTCACACACCGATGGCGGGGGAAACCATCAAGGCACCAACCTGAACATCGGGAGCAATTAGGGGGTCCGAGTCTTGCTCAAGGACACTTTGACACTAAAGCTGGGGGAGCCCGGGTTCGAACTGGGAACCTCACCGTTCCCATCGGCCACTCTACCCCTGCCTCTGTTGCACGATACAATGTCTGGTGTTTTTAGTTTGAAAACATGCAGCTTTAATCCATTTTGGTGTTAGCACTATGTTATGCTTTAGCTATTGAAAAATAGCAGATCTACAAGGCACCATCAAGATATAGAAGACATTTTTAGAATCTGATGTCAGGTCAGAATGGGTTAACATGTACACTACAGTGTAAATTGGGCTTTTCTGAGGCTAGAAGGACAGACTTGGGAAAAGTGTTGATTTCGTCTGCTAAAACTATGATGAAAAATGTCCGTCGATTACCTTTTTTCATGGACGAACACTAGATATAAGCTAAATAAAAACTAAGCTACGATGACTAAATATACGGACAATTTTGTCAACAAAAATAAATAGTCTAAAATGTTTGGGAATTACTAGTGGAGAAGAGAGACCCAGTAGTAGAACTAAAAGACCAGATATTTTATGCTTGGTTGCCGTGGCGCGTTGTGAGCTTGTAGATCGGCTATTTTCAGGACGGAACCAAATGTAAAACCGTGCATTACGAAATACGACACCATCAAGGCCCACCAAAACACACTTGTCGTCGACAAAAGTAACTGTAGATATTTAGTCAACTAAAATCATATCATTTTTTTTTTCACCTAAAACTAGACTAACACTAAAACATTTCAGATGAGATAAAAATGTGAAAAAAAAACTAAAGTGGTCAAAGACAACACTACATGTTGTGTGCATGGGTAGTGATATATCTGATCCACTGGCACTGCTCAGCTGGTATTAGGGGAAATGTCCGTCCAGTCGCATTATAATGACCAAAGCGTCATGTTGTCTTCATGACGCAGCTCCCCCGTGCTTAATCAGCTTGTTTTTGTTCTGGCAGCAGCCCCTGCTCATGTCCATTATCCATAATTAACAGAGCAGCGGGCTGCAGATGACCCAGACAGAGAGACTCAACATGGTACTCAACATGATTCATGCTTTGTCAACAAAGTGGCATATTTCTTTTGAACTATACATACTGTTAAGGTCCGGCTCTCAGACCATAACAAATGGGATAAATGCAAAAATGTAAAGTTTATTAAATAGAATCATTAATTTTAAAGTAGATAAAGCACATGTTTCCAACAAAAACCTGGCAGGGAAACTAAACTGCCACCACAAACTGAATCTAACAAACAATATGCCCTGTGTGGCCATGCTCGGGTGTGGCCCAGGTGGAAGAGAAAGAACCACTGGCAAGGTGGCTCTTTTATAGTGATTGGAGGCACTGGCCAGCTGCGCGCGCGCGTGCGTGCGTGCGTGCGTGCGTGTGTGTGTGTGTGTGTGTGTGTGTGTGTGTGAAACCTTGGATCACTCTTAATTTACCCTGCAGTGCTTTCTCTTGCTCTGTAAATGTGTTTAATAACTGCTGTGATGACTATGTCGAAATGAATGTTCCTCGCTGCGTCAATAAGGCCCTTTTGGTAATCATGTTGACTCCTCCTCTGTAAAGACATCGTCCAGCAGCAAGCAAAGCTTGATTTGGCCGGCAGCACAGAGCAAATATAGTCTCTCACCAGTCTTTCAAAACATTTGCTCACAATCGGAGTGACACGCCACCTTGGAGTGTTTGGGAACCGGTACCACAACGGATGACTTGAAGCCAGACGGGACCACAGCTTGGGAGAGGGAGAGGTTGAAGAAGGTTGTGAACACTAGCTGGGCTGCACATAATACCTTCAACAACCGGGCCTGGAATGCCGTCGGGACAAACGGCTTTGCGGGTATTCACCCGCTGGAAGGCTCTACGCACGTCAGCCTCCGAGATGGTTAAAGGGCTGGCCCGGGGGGGAGGCCAGGTTCCGGCGAGCCGCCCCGCGTCCGAAACGTTTGAGAAATGATGAGTTATCGTGTGGGGGTCCCCAGGGGGTCCCTCTACTGTACTGTATTGTCACTGTACTGTCACTCCCCAAAAGTCAGCTTCCCGTCATGCAGCTATGCAGAGTGAAGCTCAACAGCGCCACATGGCTGCTAAAAACTCAGCTTCCCATCATGCACCTGTGCACAGTGTGAAGCTCAACAGCGCCACTTTGTCACCTGTTGGTACTCTAAATAGACATACACCTAAACAAAGGGACACGCATTGCTGGGAATTGGAGTGCTGCACCCTATGGTTGCACTACTCAAACATTTGTGGCATTTTATTATGAAGGCCCAATTATATGAAGATAGGTTGAAAAGTGGTGAAGTGGTCCTTGTTTAAGCCTTAGGCCATAGTCATTTCCTCTCCTTGTTACAATGAATGCCTCATTGAATACAAGTGATTTGGTACTTCATTAAACTCTAATATTAAAGCCAATCAAACCTGCAAAATTGGAGAAATGAGCATTCTGCAAGGTAAGTGCTTCCCGCTATATCCGCATTAATTATTTTTGACATTTTAATCAGCTAACTGTTCAAAAGTGAATAGAATTATTGGCATTGTCAAGAATCGTGCTGCAGTCGGAGTCTGCAGTCCGAGTCTGCAGACTGCAGTCTGCAGACTCTGACTACAGTCTGCAGACTCGGACTGGGAGCTGCATGTTTTGCTATAAAACAGACAGAAACGGTGCAAAGGTTTAAAATATGCTGTGATAATAAGGGACAAATAATCGGAGATCGGATATCGGTCATCATTTCATAATCGTGTAGTATACTTACAATAGGATCACCAAGTCAAGTAAGAATCCTTGTGTTACGCACTTATCAAAATACTAACTTTCCAGCACGTTGCTAAAGGACAATTACCCATCTCAGCATTTGCTCATGCATTCACATTACTGTTCATATTCAATTTTAAACTAAAGGAGAAATGTTGTCCTTTGATACGACAGAGCTCATTAAGAGAGAAACAACAGTAAGTGTCTCTGCATAGTTCACTAGGACTGGCAGGAAGCCACAAAGCTATTTACAACTTTGTGGCACGGGGCCATAATACAGTTGTATGTTGTTTAATTAATTCAACAATGCTCAATTTCCACTCTTAATTTGAATTTAAGGAAATGCCAAAAATAATACTAGTAATTTCCTAGCCGCACTACATTCATTATCGACGCGCTCAACTGAAACAATGGTCTCTGTTCTTGCCATGCTCAGGGTTAAGCCTCACCGCATCAGCACTGATCTTGTCTCATTTGCATTTTTTGCTAATTATGAGCTTCTGATGACAATGAGGACAACTATAGGATTGTCAAATAAATGTAGTCAAATTTACAATCGCATAAAAACATAAAGCGTGGTGAAGGCCTTTACATGTACGTCTGGAACGCAATGTAATTGCAAATCTTAAGACTAATATGTAGCAAATACATCAAGCTACTTATGGATGTGTGCTGTGCACAGTACCGGAAAGGTAAGAAACAGAAGCAAACAAGCATACTTGTTTGCATTCGTCTCACTATAATACAGTCCTCTTTGAGCCAGGTGAGGTAGGGGAGGAGGTAGTGGGGAGAGAGAACTGGACAGAATACAGAATGCAACGGTCGGCTCACGTGGTCTTCTGCCCTACTTCCAGCAGAGATGTGTGGTTACATAAGGTGGCATCATGTGAACTAGTCTGTGCTGGCTAGAACTGCTACTCCTCGCCACGACAGTGGCACTTGTGTGTGCGCGTGTGCGTGGCATGCGTGCGTGTGACACAGAAAGAGAGAGAGAGAGAGAGAGAGAGAGAGAGAGAGAGAGAGAGAGAGAGAGAGACAGACGACACTTGGGGCAATATGTTAGCAATAGCATTGTCTATGAAGTCATGTCTATGAAGTCATGCACTCAGCAGTCATATGTTATATGGCTTCCACAATGTTTAATATTATCGCGCCAGGGTTGACTGACAAGGAATACACCACAAATCAGTGACAAATCTCACAATCTTCTGGCCAGATGGACCACATGGCTTTCAAAGGATTTGCACCGGTTGAGCACCGGAGTGCCAATTGGAAAGGAGGGGGAAATATGAATTCAAATTCAATTAATACGATTATTGTGCCAATGTAACCGCTTTCAAGTTGGCATCCCTATTTTGGGCATGTCTGTTTCAAATATTTTAACTTATTTACTTATTACATATTTTGATAATATGTAACAAAATGTAATAAGGATGGGCATTAATAAGTTAGCTTCTGCCTCTACATACAAAGAAAAGAAAATATGACTCTTGTAATATATTTGGAGTTCTTGTCATTGGCAGGTATAAACGTTTGGGAACCCAGGCATGCGACAGCCAACAGGACTGAGCTGGTATAGACTGGTTCCATTACTATACACCATGTGGAAAACAGCAGTCACTGTGATTGACATGGTTTCCCATTTCCTCAGACAAGACGAATGAGCCGTGCACAAACAAGCCGGCAGTAGTATCATAGTAGTATCCCTATGGCACAGCTCTCCAAACCAAAGCAAAGCAAACCGCACCCAACCGAGGCCAACAACCTAGAAGTACACAGCATCGAGGTACAGTCAGACCTTTTAGGCTAAAAGGATAACAAAACAAAAAAGGCCCAGGGGTCTTGTTTCCATTGTGTACTGGCCCTATCAGGCCATGCACACAACCCCCCACAAAGTAATCCGATTGGAACTGGGGAGGGACCCCTCCAAAAAATGTATCCTATTTGTATCCCACACAGGATAGTTTCCATCCCAGAGCCAGAGGAGACTGTCCGTCCAAATAACAAAACAGACCCTCAGTCAACACTTCCGGCGAGTTGACGAGAAACAGGCAGTTGGTGAACACTGGATGTACACTCGCTGTGTCTCGCTCTAAAGCGGCGTGGGGAGCTCTCTCTCTCTCTATGGTCTTGGCTCCTCCGAAAGCAAATTATGTTTTGGGGGCACGAACGATCTGGGTCAAGCCGTGATCCCCCCCCACCCCCACCCCCCAACACACACACCTAAAACATTATCATAAACAGAAGAAAGTACAAAAATCAAGGTACTTCATCTTTAAATACAGGTCATTTGTGTCAAGTCTGAGAGGTTCCGTAACAGAGACAGAAGTCTGGATCCAAGAACATTCTATTGAACAATCAGAAGAATCTGTAGTATGTAGAGGGAGTCAGTTCAAAAAGGAGAAGAAATAACTTAAGAAACGATGGGGCTTATTGTATCTAAATGCACCAAGCAGACATGGTACTCTGAACGGAGCATATCTCTTATCGTATTTGTGAGGTAGAGAAGCGGGAAACGTTGAAACCTTGATTGATGGTGTCAATGAAGGAGCTGAAGAAAGAAAGACAAAAACTTCAAGGTTGAAACAATGACCAATGAGGCACTACAAGTACAGGCAAAATGATTCATAATGGGTGACAAGAACCCGCAGCCCACGCAGGGCAACCTGGGATACTCCAATGACCTCAGGCGCTGTGCGTGGCACCGCTCATCACATTCATTAACAGCAAGAAAAAAATTATTGTTGTGTAATAAACAAACTACAGCTTTCTGTCCACTCTAACGCCATCTTCCAGAGAAGCACACACACACACACACACACACAAACACACACACACACACACACACACTCCATGCTGTGCTCAATCTGCCTTCTCGAGGCCTTCAACATTGATTACGAAAACCCCCAATGTACGTTTAAGCCTGAATATGATGCAATTGCTCATATTTTATGTCAAAGGGCACAGTTCAATTAAACCACAGAAACCGTGACAGAGACACACTGCAGTGTGAGTGAGAGACACAGAGAGAGAGAGAGGGAGATGGAGGGAGAGGGGGGGTGGGGGTGATCAGATGGAGAAAGGAAAGAGGCAATGGGGCAGTGCCAGCTTCCATTCCTGCCTGGGCAGCCACCAGACCTGATGGCCCACCCCGGGGGGGAAGTGAGCAGCCCCACAACAGCTGTCCATGTCAGCTTTATTGCCTATGCATTATTCTCAGACAATGGCAATTAGCCCTGTCTCATTGGCAGACAGAAATGGAGCTCAGCTGTAAATCTTAACTGGGGTGTTTTGTCCCACTACAAAAGGTGAAGGTGAATTATTATTATTAAAAATAAAAAAAATGTAATCCCGGGGAAACTCCCCCTTGTCAGGTGAAAAGAAGCGGCTTGGACTCCTCATGCATTGAAGGAAGCATGAGTCCGTTGCTTTTCCCAGGTTGGCAGAGGGAGTTTAGAGCCAAGGATTACATTAGATAATTGACACTGGGTGAAAAAATGGGTTACAAAATCGTGGGATTAAATTTAAAAAAAAAAGTTTCGGCAGTGGTTTAGAGACGAGGGCAATGTGCTACACGAGTGGAGAGAATTTGGTATGCGATCAACAACAAAAAGATCACGTCTTCCCGAAAATATGGCCGCCTCTGTTGGATAGGTGGTCGGGCTCAAGTGCCTGAGAACATGCTCTGTGTAGAATATGTTGGACCAACAAGCAAGTGTTGTTTTTTAAAAGTATGACGAAAGATGTTTGTCGACTACCTTTTTTCATTGACGAAAACTAAATAAAAACTAAATAAAACCTAAGCTACGATGACTAAAACTGAGAGTAAATATATTGTCAATTTTGTCAACAAATATAAACTAGACTAAAATGATAGTGCAAGTGGAGAAGAACTAAAAGACAAACGCCATTTTATGCTCACGCTTTTTTTTTATAAAGATGGTTAAAATAAGGAAAAAAATAAAGAAAAGATACTAAACAGAATAACATCCTAGCGACCTCTGAAGGTATATATGCCGCCATTTTGAGTGCCATTGCTTCTCATGACTCATGTTTATATTTAGATTAGAGAGGAAGAGAAGCATCCAGGCAAATAATAATGCACATCACCTTCCCAGGGAAAGTACTGGGTTTTGAGAGAAAGGGGATGCTTCTTTGTGTGTGTGTGTGTGTGTGTGTGTGTGTGCTCGCGTGTCTGTGTGTTTGCGCACGCATGTGCGTGTGTGCGCATGTGTGCGTGTGCGAGTGTGTGTGTGTGTGTGTGCGCACACATGTGTGCGTGTGCGAGTGTGTGTGTGTGTGTGTGTGTGTGTGTGTGTGTGTGTGTGTGTGTGTGTGTGTGTGTGTGTGCGCACACCAGCTCACGTGTGTTCTCCCGTCTGACCCATAAAGAAACAGTTGAGCCAATCCGGAGATGCGTGGCAGTTGGCGACACGCTCCACAATATAAATAACATGCTTTGTGCCAGTTACATGTATAATTACAGAGCAGGGAAGCAGACACGTACAACCTGAGAATAAATATCTTCCCCGACCGTATTCCTTAATCACTGCAATGCCATTTAACAGCAGATGAGGCTTCACTGTCTTGGTTATCATTCAACACATACACATATGTGTATTCCGGATACCAAAATGATTAGGGTCAAGACCCCAAAGTCAACTTCTTTGCATCTGTGATCATATTCAAATCAAGGCTACACACAAAGCTGTTACACGGACAACATGACCAGCAACTAAAAATCCCACACGGGCTTATCTTTATTACAGCTGTTGAGAATTTGGATTTTTGTTTATCACACATTTTGTAAATGAGATGGCATTATTGACATTAACCAACTCTTGACCCGAATACTTGAGTGCCCTGATTAATATCACATTATGAATGTGCATTGGAAATGCTCTTGCAGCATAATGTAATTACATGAACAAAGACCACACAGGCTACCGAAGGAAAGGAGGGATGTTTGAGAGAATGGAGGAGATAAAGAAAAGAGTGTGTACGGTGTACTGTGCAGTCGCTAAGATGTAGCATGCCAAAAAACTGTTAAATAGAAACATCCATGCCATGGCATGCAGAAGGAAATGGCACAACATTAGAGGTAATTAAACCACGTTGGGGGCGCTCGTGTGTGGCGCAGCGGTAAAGTGCCTGCCCACTAACACGGAAGATGGGGGTTCAAATCCACCCAGGGACTGCTCCACCAGAGGCTTAGCCCTCCCCCACCCTTCACACAAACCCTATTGACTGACTTCTATGTAAACCAAAATGCATTAGCCCCGGCTCTAAATAGCCAGCACCCCATAGTCCCCCCCGGTCCCTCACCTGAATCACCTCAATCTGAGCTTCAATTCCGAGAAAAAGTGTGCTAAAGTTTGCGCTTATAATGGAAGTGGATGGAGGGAAAACATTTCATTGGAAGCAAGCATTGCGTAGCGTTGGGGAAGCTACTATACGGCAAATATCCTTCTATCCTATCCTCTCTAAAGTAAATCGATCTCGTCTTATCGTCATTGCCACAAGTAGGTTTACTACATAAACACGAGAAATTGTGTTAAATTAAACACAAAGCCAAAACTGTAGTTTAAAGTTAGCGGTCTGATACCCCGGCCGGACACAGTTTAAAATCTCATTTGGAGGACTGCCATCGCTCCGGTGGGGAGGGAGGGACTGACTGACCTGCCCGGAGGTCACTAGGGATATCTTAAAGAGCAAGAAAGGTCAAATGATACAGCAGGCGGTGGAGGATGCTCTGACCTTTTACTGCAAATGCAAGAGAGCCAAAGAGAGCGCAGCAGCCGGCAGTATAGTAGCATGGATGGGGGGCTGTGGCCCGGGGCCCTTTGCAGTGGTGGGACGTACATTTACTGTACAGACGTCCTTTCTAATAAAACGGCAGGAGGCCTTGGACCTGTCTTTAGGTCTTTCTTATTGAAAAGAAAAATGTTTTGGTTGGCCTTTCCTTCTGCACCGTACTCCTTGTGTTTCGCGCATGCGCGCTGCCGTTCAATTATTTGTTTGCGGCCCGAAAAGAAAGGCTCATATAGCTCTAAATCTACGTCGCTCTCCATGGTCAATGTTCCGTTTGGAATATAAACTCTTCTAGAGAGACTTTAGCATGACCAGCGTGAGGTACAGTATAAGAACAGAAGACTATGCCTCCCGGTTTTGGGGGGGAACAGAAGGAGGAGTAAAATCTGTCATATCTGAAGAATTCCCCGGAAAAAATTGTGTCGAGTACAGTTTTGAGGTGTACTTTACTTCAGTGTTTCCAATTTCCAATACTTTAACTTCTACTCCACTACATCTCCAAGACAAATATTGTACCATTACTCATTTCTTTGATAACTTGAATATTATTGCAAAACACTACACTAACAAACGGGACATTGTGCATAATGAGTACTTTTACTTTTGGTACTTTAAGTACATTATGATGCCGGACTTTTACTACTATAACAGAGTAGTTCTACATTGCAGAATTGATACTTTTACTTAAGTAAAACATGTGAGCACTTTTTCCACCACTGGCGTTTAGGCCCCCCCGCTAAACTTCTCTCCCAGGAGTAAAACAGATGTCAGGTCCCAATCTGAGGGTTATGGATGCTGACAGGCCGTGCAGCTGTCATAAAGAATTACCAGGGAAGACCGTACCATTGATCGGTCTTTACGCGGGGCACTGGACTTCAACCTCATGTACTGTAAAGGGGTGAACTTATTTCTGGAACAAACAGCTCTGTGCTGTCCGACACCATCTACTCTTGATCTCCGGGGGGGGGGGGGTTAAAGAATATGATATCAGAGTTCACCGACCTTACGTGTGGCCTTGTCTGTCTATCTGTCTGTCTGTCTGTGGCCATATGCTGTCTGGTGATAATAGTAGTCTTACTGTCAAACGTCAAGACTTAATCGGATCCATATGTCGGAGTACATCCAGCCATGTGCCCTTTTCAATTATAGTCTCTGCCAGGCCGAAGCCATGCCAGAGACTATGGGCCACCCCTTACTCCTTATCCCTAAACTTATTTGCCATTTTATACTATTTTGAAAAACATTTTTAAAATAGTTCAACAAATTCTTCCCATCAGAATTATGTTATAGCACCACAAGGAGAACGATTACTCCACATATTGTCCAAACATCACGCAAATCGGTATACAGTACCTCTATAGTCATATGATCAATAGATCTGTCAGATTGTTCATATTCCATACTGATTGGCTTCAGGAGTGATCCGTTTTGAACAAAATGCCCCAAATCATGAACACAGCTTGTGATTGCCGTAAAACCTTGCACAAAAAATCCCACTAGGCCAAGGGAAAAGAAATGCCACCCTACATTTTTCAAATCGGCTTCATAGTGGCGTTATAACATATAGCCGATTCCTAAAACGTCGATGCCGGTTAAAACTTTCATGGACTTCCTCTTCCCCATCTGTTGGCCTAAACCGGGATGTCTAAACATTGGGAACATTGGGAAGATGGCCTTAAGATAGATCCTCTACTGGTCAAAGGTCTTGAACATATGATTTTATTGGCTGTATGGTGATGTATGATAAGAGCGCACCTCACTTCACACAAGTGTGATTTTTAGCATTCCATCTAAGTTATGGATAGAAATTCCTATAAGGGTCTCAGTCTTTTGCATACATTACAGTACAGCAGAATGGCTGCCCTTGAGCAGGTGAAGGTGTGAGTGCATTCGTGCATGCGTGTAAATGGGAAATAGCCTACTGTAGATTGTAAAGCATTTTGAAGGATTTCCTGAAAGACCCTATGGAAAGGGTATAAATGCATGATTCTTTCCTTGACAAAAGGTTAATAACTTATTACTATGTATATTTGCAACATAATACCATATCTGTGCTGTAAGAATGAACAAATCATAATGCAGAAATGTCACTTTGCTGACAGCATACTGTACATACTGTACATAGAATGGTATGAATCCTCGCTCCTCCCCTCATTACACGTTAGATGGCCTTCTCCCAACACATGCCAGCGAGGCATGTCATCACACCCAAGAATATTTCTCAAGGTGACCTTGGCTTGGACAGAGAAAAATCCATTGCTTGTTCAGTTTGGTGTGCTTCCCACCATGGCAGCAAAGATAACAACGCTGATACATGACTAGAGTGAAAAACAGATTTGTCTAAAAAGTAGTAGTTAATGCAGGACAATCAATACCCCCCCCCCCCCCCCCCCCCCCCCCCCCCCCCCCCCCCCCCCAGCCACCACGTGGATCGATTGCAGTATTATCTAATTTAACCCATTTTGACCTGAGATCAGATTCTAAAAATGTCTTCGACATCCTGACAGTTTTCTGGTCTACAAGCTATGAGCTCGTAGATCTGCTATTTTTCAATAGCTAAAGCATAACATAACGCTAACACCAAAAGGGGTTCCCGCCCAAAATGGGATAAGTGTCCTCCTCCAGACCTGCGTCGTATAGCGTTCTCGGGTCGGTGGATTGGCACGACACTCAAGCCAGGATTTAAGCTAGCATGATGCGTGGACTCTTAGAGAAAGGCTTAAATAAACCCCATCGCTGAGCCAGGTGAGTCTAGGGCAGGGGTTCTCAACCTGTGGGTCCTTGTGTGCTTTTTGGAATAGAAAGCCTGAAGTTTATACTATGCCTCCTATGAGACACAGACTGAGTAGGTTTTTTTTTGTTGCTATTGCATCATGATCATTAGTGAGGACCAATTACAGTATATGAAGGTAGATTGAAAAGTGGTGAAGTGGTCCTTTAAGACCTTGTAATGCCTAAAGAAAAACTGAAGAAAATAAAAAAGGCCATTACTGAATCAACAAACTATACTAAAAAACTGGTGAAACATTGGCCAAATTGTCAAATAATAAAAGGAACAGGCAAAGTTTTTGTACATAGCCAATCTACAAGCTCACAATGCCTCACATCGTGAGGCGTTGTGAGCTTGTAGATCTACTATTTTCATAATATGTATCTGTGGAACCGAGGTGAACTAAATACTAATGCCTGAACTCCTATACAACCCCAAGTGCTTGTCAGGGTGTGTGTGTGTGTGTGTGTGTGTGTGTGTGTGTGTGTGTGTGTGTGTGGGGGGTCCCCAGTTCAAATGTAATTTTGGGGGTCGCGGCATGAAAAGGTTGAGAACCAGACAGTGGTCTAGGAGGGGAAGAGGAAATACTTTTAACCGCAGGGCGAGGACATTGCCGCTTTGCTTTCTCTATAGCATGCGGTGCCACACCAACCTAATGTGTTCAACCAACCAAAATAAACACCACCATGCCACTTCATCACAGTATATCCATCGGCCAGTGTGCGCCGTGAGCAGATAAAAAGATAGCCAAGCCCTCAGATACATACTGTATGTAATTTGCTTATTGTCTGCTCATGAGCAGCACTCCATCTTCCTTTATTTCATCATAACTCCTTTGGCACTGCTAAGGGACACATCTGATTTGATTTGGCACAGTTCTTGTATGCATACGTGACCAAACTTGACACACAGTAAGTCAATGGATTTTCCCCCCTAGTTTTTTCATGTCATAAGACATATACGTACAGTATGAAAGCAGGGAATCGTAGCTTCAAATTGACATTGGTTGTTCAGTTTAGTTTGACCGACCAGTTTTGGAGATAGGGCTTATAGAGTAATGTCTTGCAGAAAACAGCGAGTTGAGAAAAACAGCTTGAAAGGTTCACTTCAGTGGTCTCCAACATTACACCTACGTAGCTACATGTTTAACATTTATTTCAGACATGCTCTAGTATGTGAAGAGTATTTGCCTCATTTTGAAAAGTGTTTCTCCTCTCCTTAAACAGTAAGACTTGCCGCCATGACTGTCTCTGTATCAAAAGGAGTCACATATTCATAATATGCTAGTTTTTTACAGGGGAAAAGTCGACTCCTAGTTAACATTGTGAACAGTGAGAAACCCTATTGGGGGCTTATACAAGGACACCATTTTGATGATCTGATGTACTGTATATTCATCTGATTTTGTATTATTATGTGTCTACTGTAATTGCATGAAGGTGGAGAAGCCTGATAGAGAAGTTTCCAATTTTGGGGGGGGGGGGGGGGGGATTAATTTATGGTTTGAGAACCACTGCACACTAAATGGAAGTAGAGAAGGGGTTTGAAAGTAGGGAGAGTTATTGCATCTCTTATATTGTGCTGAAACCACTACATTTCAAACATCATAGATATGTTATAGACAGCGTGATGATGTCATAGGCTGGCCAAACAAAGTCTGAGATCCTCAATGGGCCAACAAGTCCCCAGATCTATACACTCCGTTCCTATGTGGATGACAAAGATCCACAAGATGTGATTTCTTACCCGATATATTCCGTTTCATCTTTTGTCACAGAGACATTTCACATGGCCAGTAAGACGTTGTACTGCACCTCTCAGGACCCAGGTGGTTATTACGCCATTAAGACCTCAGGCCTGATTCTAAATTCTGAAAAAGCTAGTGTTTCTATGACAGTGTTGCTCATACCGATTCATGCCAAGAACCCCTAGAATTATATGTATTTGGCCGCCGAACCCCATCTCAAAATATCTTGTTCCAGGGAATCACCACGAAGCAAAGATTTGATTTAAAAACATTTCTTGAGAAAGAATATATATTCAAAGATTTGCACCACATGATTTGCGCCACATGACGACTTTTCCAAAAGAGCAGATCTAGAAGCTCATAGTGCAGCACACGGTTCCGCGCTATGAGCTACATGTAGCTACATTTTAAAATAATGGGTTAAAGTGATTAAAAGCTACAGTGACACGGTACTGGGTAGGGAGCATTAGGGCAGTCCTAATGAATCTTGAATTGTGCTCCGACAGCATAGAAATGTCCATGCTTCTGACAAAAAGAAAAGAGTCATTTCAATGATGACTGACTGGAGGTATACTTGTATGGGCCAGGTGGAGGAGGAGGAAAAAGGAGCACAGTCTATTATTCCGTCATTGAATGTTACCACTACAAACTGCCGCGCACAATCCCATTTACTGCAGGTCGCATGAATTACGGATATGCCACGCATTCAAATTGATGGGGGGCGAAAGGTGCCCGCCCGGTGCCATTAAATCACCTGGTTTCTGCGTTTGTGAGTTGTGGACTAATGAATATAATTTTTTTGCCAAAGCATGGCGGCGGGTGAACCTCAGTGGGGACAGAGAGAGAGACTGCACAAAGGCAAAGAAAGAAAATCATTTTATGGTGCATTAAAAAAGGAGGGACATGGCCCAGATTGTTTTCTGGCAAACGCAGCGTACTTGGCCCCGATACATTGGCATTTCATGGTGTTCCGTCTTTGTTAAGATCACTTCTCTCTTTTTTGAAAAAAAAAGAGGGGTAAGTTTATTGAATAGTGCATTTGATCTTTTTTGTGATGAGAGTAAGTCATGTTAATATGCATGTGCACTTAATGCCTTCCTAATACACTCTGATGATAGCTTACTCTTGTAATGTTTTCTGACATTGAGGTAAACATAATCATTAAACCTGAATGTTCCACATGAACACATTTGATGCTAAGGATGGGTATCCTTGTCCTATTAAATGTTTTAACAATGGACAACCATACGGTCCCTTCAGAGATGAAGAGGGGATAGAAGGGATTGTATAGAAGGGACTGTCTTTAGCCACAGGGACTATCTTCAAATACTGGCATTCCCGATGAAATTCACCTGATGTCTCACTCTCTCTGTGACCCAAATGGAAATGGTGACATTTATCCGGACCTTCAGTATTCTAACATTCAGCCCAATGAGATTTCAGATGAGCAGCACTCTCCTGAAAAAGCACCAAAGCAAGCATGCCGGCTGCAGTGACATTCAAATGGACGCCATATTTTTCACTTGAAGATGGAGTTTTCTGTACACTTTTTTTTAGTATATAATAATACCTGATGATCAAGTTTTAGGGTGGAACACAAGGAATGCAGTGTAATCACATCTCTTGACAACGGGTATTGCATACTAGGTTCACAACTTGCATCGTTCCCCCGTAGGCCGGTGGCTGGCCGCCGGGCACAGGTCTAGTTTGTAGTAAGTATGCAAGGACTACTCTGACTTGAATTGAGGGCTGTTAAAATGATAAAGCCTCGAGCTTTTATGTTCTCGCCATTCATTGCGATCTCGCTCTTTGTGTCACTGGCACAAAGAAGAAGAAAAAAAGACCAGCCTCGATGTAGTGTTTGACATCGACTAAATTAACCCATGCTGGCCGGGAACCCCTGTTGGTGTGTTAACTAAGCATTATGTTATACTTTAGCCATTATGGAAGGAGGTAGGGCCCACACACCATTCTTTTGGTAAAGAACTACTTTATTTTAATTATTACGTACAAGCTCATAGCGTGCCACCGAGTGGCGCGCTACGAGCTTGTAGGTCTGCTATTTTTTTAAAGTCGCACAAATCTTTGAATATATACGTACATATTCCTTCAGAGCGATTTTTTAATTTCGACATCAGGGCCTGAATGGGTTAGACCACCAGTGGTGGTCGCAGTGCAGAATGCTGAGTGAGTCAAAGTGTCTCAGACAGACAGCCTTTTAAGAGCTTTCTGTCCAAACTCCAAAGAAGTTGATTAAAATTAATTTCACAGACTTGCTATAATGGACCAATGCCAATACAGGTTCCGTTGCTATAAGCTGGGCAAGCTTCGTCTGAAAGAATAGCTGTCAATCTTTGTGCTGTTGAGGGGCACCAGACCCTAGGTTTAATGTTTGATGTTTTGATTTTGTTTAAAAACGCCATTGACAATGAAGGGAAAATGAAAATCTAAACATTTGTCAAAGAATCTTGTTTAAAAAATATCTGCCTAATGATGTCACTGGAACACGGTTTCTAAACTGCCCACAGCTGTCCTATGAGACACAGTCTGAGTAGAAAAAAATCGTGCCATTTTTTCATGATTATTAGTGAGGACCTATTATATGAAGTTAGGTTGAAAAGTGGTGAAGTGGTCTTTAAACATCGTCACCCGTCCCGGCTTATAGCAATTATAATACTAATCACCGTAGTGGTCTTAGCGTGCATTACATGAAAACTCATGTCGGACGTTAAAGTTGATTGAGTTGGATACCGTTTCTCCCTCTATACAATGTCCTCGTATTTTTAGTTTATTGAAATAATAATGTCATAATGTCATGTTTTTCCAGTGCATAGTGTACTGCAGCCTTGTTGCTAGATTTACAGTAGAAGACATTTTGAAGCTATATTTCTACTGAAATGCATCTCAATGGGTTAGAAGCACAGCTTGCAGACCTCGGCTTGGTCCGGCAGAGTGGAGTGGGTGGGGCTTAGCGAAGGGTCAAATAGCAATTGAAATGGATGTGTACCGCCATATAAGCATAACCCCTAAAACCTTTAAATGTAGTAACAGGGTGATTTCCAACAGACCCTTTGCCTTTGATCTCACTTTAACACAATGTAGTCGTCCCCCGGTCTGGAAAACTCTTCAGCTCCTTTCATCTGAACACAAACACGGGGGAGGGAGGGGGGTGTTGGTGGTGAAACGAGGCACACGTTTTCTGGAAAACAGGTGCGCCGGTTGTTTGATGTATAACGTAGGTGTCAGTGGATCGAGCAGGATTTGGCTACTGTGACCTGATTCCGAGAGAATGCCAAACAACCCCCCCCCCCACACACACACACACACCCACCCACCCCTCACAGCGCGGTCCTACGAGCTTGTAGATCTGCTTCTATTTTTGTAATCATGAAAACATGTGCAAATCTTTGAATAATGAATATATATATATATACAAGTAAGACGCGCAAACGCGTTAATTACATATTTATTGGGGACATTTTATAGAATCTGGTCTCAGGTCTCAATGGGCTCCGGTCGCTGCCCGTACAGCTTATAGAGTACAAACTCTGATGCTGGTCTTCAAAGCAACTAAAGGTATGGTACCATATCTTGCAAGTCTGATCGGACCCTACAAACCCTCCCATGTGCTCAATCAACCAATGCAGGGAAGCTGAAAGTACATTCACTAAAAACGCCAGGATAACGCTCCACACAAACTCTTCTCCCTTCTGGCACCAAAACTACTATGGAATGCACTTCCCATTGCAGTCAGAACTGCAGACTCACTCCTAATCTTCTGCGTGACTTGACTGCGTGCCATAGGTGGAGGAGCTGTCCATTATGTGGAGTGCTGAAGTGTAGTTTTTTCCTTTCTTTGCTGCTAGTACCCCATAGTCTGATAGTCTTTTGAATAAAATGCAATTTTAGTCATCTGCAATGTTTTTAGTGTTGGTCTAGTTAAATTTAGTCGATTAAATATCGTAAGACTAAATCTACAGTTTTGCATTTGGGTTACATGCTGAAAATAGCTGATCTACAAGCTCACAACATTTTGCAGCACGCCGCGTTGTGAGCTTGTATATCGGTTGTTTTCAGAGCGCAACAACAGAGCGCAATCAAACATAAAATGACTAGTGGATCGTTTCTCCACTAGTCCCTCCCCATTTGTTGACAAACTGGCAATATATTCATAGTCTTAGTTTTAGACATAATAGCTTTTTATATTTAGTTCTATTCACCACTGCCATGCGGGTCTAAGGTGAGAAACCATGTACTGTATTTCATCAGCTGCTCCAAATCAGACACCTCAGACAATGTAATTGTGTTAAGCATGAGCGTGCGTGCGTGCGTACGTACGTAGCCATGGGTTTGTGCCGTTAGATGGAGATGGTGATACTGTCACTGCCTGGAAACATAATTCCAGTCATTAAAGTCGGAGTGCCGTGATTAATTTTACGTTCATCAGGTATGATTATACTAGGAGGAAGATTTTTTTTTTTTTAAGTGTCATTGAGTATACCTGGTTTTCACCTTAGCACCCCCCTCCTGAACTTAACACGCACGCACCCGCACCCACTGTATTTTCGATCGCCTTTACTTCTAATTCCTTGTCCCAGATGGCATTTCTGGTCAAAACCATGTATATTTTGACTGCCTATAGCCAACGCTGCAGCCTTTCTCATCGTGGAGCAGTAGGCCTAGAGCCGGATATGGTCCGACACCACACAGTGCAAGTAACAAAAGTAGCATCCGGGCGCGGCTTTTAGCTCTTCAAAT